>NC_057812.1:739076708-739196709 GCF_018294505.1 Triticum aestivum
TTTTCTGATGTGGCATCTGCTGCTAATTCACCATTCATCATGTATAATTGTATACAGTTTTGCTAAAGCACATCTAGATGTGCCATAAGTATTGCACATCTAAGTCCTATGTCATTGATCTTGCGTTGAGATTCGTGTGGTATTTTTCTTTTTCTTTTTTCTTTTCCTCTTTATACTTGATTCACTCACTTAGATGTGCAATAACTAGAGCACATCTAGACGTGCCCTAGACACACCCAATTGTATATCACAATATATGCGTGTTAGAATATACATGTTGTAATCTTAACCTCCTTCCTTCTCTTGTATTCTACTCAAACTCCTCTTGTATAACCATGTACGCCAAGCCAAGGGCTGCGGCCACATATCAATATAAACACCACGCGGCTCCCTCAATGGAGTTGGAACGCTTGATATCTTTCATGGTAATCAGAGCCACCTCTTCTCATGCATCTAGCCACAAACCAAAACCCTAGAAACCACATATCATCGTCTCCATGGCTTCCTCCGCTGGCGTCTCCCTCAACCTCGGATCGTCGCCGTCTGAAAAGCTCGCAAGAGGTAATTTTACCCTCTGGAAGACGCAGGTCCTCCCAGCCCTGCGAGGCGCGCAGGTGACGGGGCTCCTGGACAACACCGACGCCGCTCCACCCAGGATGGTGGAGATCACGAAGGCAGACAAGACCACGGCCCTAGAGCCGAACCCCTTATACGGACCCTGGATCGCCAAAGACCAGCAGGTTCTATCGAGTCAATTGCAAGAAACCACCACATTTGTGGCTAGGTTTGCAGGAAACTACCAAGTCGTTAATCTATTGCAAAAAACACCGTAAAATCTCTTAACCCATTGCAAAAAGCACTGAACAGCCGTTTAGCCTCGTTTGATCTCTTTTCCGACAGGTGGGCCCCGAAAACGCTGATGTGGCATGACGGACAGGCAAACGGCGCCGTTAGGAACAAAACGCTCAAGACGCCGCGCCGGTCGGTCCTTGTCAGACAGTCCCCCCGCGCCCCTATCCTCTCTCTCGCCACGCTCCCCTCTCCTCTCTCGCCCCGCTCCCCTCTCCTCTCTCGCCCTTGCTCGCCGCCGGTGATGGCCACCTCGTGTGGCGGTGATGATGGCGGTGGCGGTGGTGCTGGCGATGCATCTGGTGGCAGTGGTGCTCCTGCAGATCCAACAGACAGTTCAAACCCATCTCAGGCTCCGCCTCTTCCACAGCCGCCATCGCCGTCTTACTATGTTGAGTACGCGGCGGCGAGGGCGTTCGCCAAGGCCGTGAAGGAAGATCCAGAGGGGAGCCATCACTACGCATCCTCCTTCGGCGGTGTCTCATAAGTTTTCTCTTTCCGTACCCGGATTTGGTTTCTAGGGTTAGGGCTCTAAGTGTTTGTGATTCTAGTGTTATAGGATTATTGTTGTAGGTTGTTTATGTGGTCAGACATGTAAGTGAAGTGTTTATGTAGTTATAGGGTTCTAAGTGTATGTAGTAAGCACCTAAACATTAACTGAAATTACTGAATGTTAAACTCAATTTGAACCTACTCAATTACATGAAATTACTGAATGTTAAACTCAATTTCAACCTACTCAATTACTGAATTTACAACTGAATATTTAAATGAAAATGTTACTGAATTTATAACCGAATCCTGTACTGAATTGTTAAGTGAACAAATTACTTTAACTGTATTTTGGACTGAAAATTTAACTGAATTTTTAACTGAAACTGTAATTTTAACTTAAACTGTATTTTTAACTGAAACTTTAGTTAAATCTTTAAGTGAAATATTAACCGAATTGTTTGTACTAACTGAATATATAACTGAATCTTTAACTTTTAACTGAATTTTTAACTGAAACTATAATTTTAACTTAAACTGTATTTTTAACTGAAACTTTAGTTAAATCTTTAAGTGAAACATTAACTGAATTGTTTCTACTAACTGAATCTTTAACTTTTAACTGAATTTTTAACTGAAACTATATTTTTAACTGAATTGCTTACTTGAACTGAATTGCTTTACTTGAACTGTAGATTGAATGATGAAGTGTGGGAAGTCAGATTTCATTTCCATGACAAAGATAATCTTGAAAGAAGCCTAAATGTGGATGATATCACATTTTACAATCTGATTGCACTAATAGAGCTTGAAGGTTATGGGATGACAGACTTTATGTATTATGTCAGAGATCCAGGTGTTGGGGTTTATGGTATGGAAGAACTGACAGATGATGATAATGTGGAGGAAATGTTGGATGACCTAGTTATCAAAGGCCAGAAGGTGGTGAACATAACAGTCATCAGAAGTGCTGCTCCAAGACCTAGTGATTTGAATATTGGACCAGTTTGTGAGGAGAAGGTTCCATTATCTGAAATAGGTGTGCCAGTGGTGTATGAGATAGATACAGCAGGAGTACTGTTTCCTAGCCCAACAAAGCCACAACCAGTGCCAGTGCAGGTCATTAACACACAGGAGAGTTCATTTTTGAAGCAGAAGTGTGCACCGGTACCAGAATTTGCAATGGAGATTGGTGAAGAGAGGCATGAGTATTTCATGGAGCAAGACCAAGATCAAGAGCAAATTGAGCAACTGATGGAGCAGAAGAGGAATGAAGAGATTGAGAAGTTCAGGAAAAAGGGGAAAGAAAAAGAGAAATACAAGGTAGCTAAAAGAAAACTTCCAGAGCTAATGGCTAAAGATTTCACTGATAGTGACAGTGACACATATTTACTAGCAGATGAGGATATAATTGCTAGGCTTGAGGCAATGAAGAAGCATAGAGATGATCCACTTCATCATATTGAAGGGGACACTGATGTGGATGAGCCATATGAAGCAGATGAGGAGGAGGAGGAGGAGGAGAAGGCACCAGAGGAAGAGGAGGAGGAGGAGGAGGAGGAGGAGGAGGAGGAGGAGGAAGGGAGCAGCATAGGAGGAAGTAGCAGAGGAAGTAAAAGAAAGGGGCCAACTACAAGATCTCATGCTAGTTTGGATGAGATTATTGAGGAAGATTGGTTTCCTTCATCTGATGAGGAGAGCAACCCTGGTGACCTAGGTCAGGAGGATAATGATGGGGCTCAAATACCATGTGTGAAGCTTCCAGCTGATAGAAAGAGCAGGGCTAAAAAGAAGAAGCCCAGAGTTTGGTATGATGAGCAAAGGGAGAACCCAGAAGAGCAATTTATGAAGAAGCTTTGTTCCCTAGATGTGACCCAGTTCAGGAGGGCACTTCTTAATTTTTACATCTCACAAAATAGGAACCATGCCTTCCACAGGAACTGTCCAGATAGGATTATAGCTGTCTGCAAATTTGAGAATTGTCCATTTTTCATTGCAGCTTCTCAGATAGCACATGAGAAGACATTATGTATAAAGAAATTGAACTTGCACCACAGCTGCCCAGTAGTAGGAGAGAGCACAAAAGTTACTGCTAAGTGGTTGGCACATGAATGTGAGCAACAGTTGAGGAAAGACCCCAACACACCTGTCCAGACTATAATTTCAAACTTGAAGCAAAATCATGGAATGGAGGTATCTATACATATGGCCTAGAGGGCAAGAAAGCTAGCCAAAAATGTAGTCCTAGGAGATCAGAAGGCACAATATCATAGGATAAGGGATTACCTAGAAGCTGTGCTAGAAACCAATCCAGGAAGTAGATGCATTGTCACAACAAAGCATCTGAAACTACATCCAAGCAAAAACCCAAGATTCCATGGCTTGTTCATCTGCCTCAATGCTTGCAAAGAGGGTTTCCTTAATGGTTGCAGACCATTCATAGGTATGTGCACACCTACTAATTAACTAGTGAATCTACATTTATATGTGCACACCCAATAATTTGTTGGTAATCTACTTGTGATCTTGTATGATAGGTGTGGATGGTTGCTTCATAAAGTTGACCACAGGGCAGCAAATCTTGGCTGCCACTGGAAGAGATGGAAACAATAACATATTTCCCATTGCTTTTGCAATAGTGGACAAGGAAAACACAGCAAGCTGGTCTTGGTTTCTTACTCAATTAAAATATGCCATTGGTGGTGAGTCAGGCAAGTTTGGCTACTACACTATTATATCTGACAGGCAAAAGGTACTACTATCTCTACTCCAATCATTGCTTGCATTGCTTATTAATTGTCTTTGTTTATTAATTTCATACATGGCATTGTTGTAGTATTCTCAAACTGTAGTTCATTCAAACAGGGCCTTCTTACAGCCATAAACAATCTATTCCCCAATTGCAAACAAAGATTCTGCCTTAGACATATTTATCAGAACTTTCAAACAACTGGTTTTAGAGGGGAAGAGTTGAAGAAATACATGTATCAGGAAAGTTATTCCTATACTCAGCATGGTTATGTAACAACAATGGAAGACATGAAAAAGGAGTGTGAGCCAGCTTGGAAATGGCTATCTAGGATACCAAAACATACATGGGCTAGGCATGCCATGTACAACAATTGCAAAACTGACTTGGTAGTTAACAATATAAGTGAAGTTTTTAACAAGATGATACTTGATGTCAGAGCCAAACCCATTAGAACCATGGTAGATGGGATCAGGACAAAGTTGTTAGTGAAGTTCAATGCAAATAGGACAAAGACTGAGACTGCTAAGTGGCAGATATGCCCAACATATGCTGAGAAGCTAGAGGAAGCAAAACATCATTCTAGGTTTTGTCAGTCTATCAAAGCTGGACCTGATCTCTTCCAGGTGACAAGTGGAGAAAGCACATATGCAGTTAACTTGTTGCATCATACATGTGGTTGTAGGAAGTGGGACATGTGTGGAGTACCTTGCAATCATGGTGTTTCTGCAATCAACAAGGGAAAACTTGTGCCAGAAGATTCTGTTGATGATTTCTTCAAGAAACCAATGTATAAGGCAGCTTATAGTCCAATAGTTTTCCCTGTGCCTGGGCCTGATTTGTGGCCAAAGACTAGAACCCCTGACATTGAACCACCAGTGTTCAAAGAAAAGCCAGGAAACAAAGAGACAAAGAGGAGAAAGAGAAAGTTTGAAAAGCCAGCTCCAAAGGATACATCTAGGATGGCAACTATCACTTGTAGCAATTGCAATAGGACTGGGCATAGATACACTAGTTGCAAGCAGGCTCTGAAACCAGCCCTAGCTATGAGAATGAACCAACACCAGGTAACTATTGTAGTAGGTTTTTGTACAATTTCACATACCAGTTTCTAACATTTGTATGTTGTAATTTCAGGAAAACAGGAGAGATGATACACCCAGAACTGTATCTGCTCCTGCTCCCATGCCACCAAGGAGAAGTGCTCCTTCTGCTCCTGCTGCTGCTCAAACTGCAGCTCCAGCACCACCAGCTCCAAGGGCTCCAAGGGTAGCAAGCTCCAAGGGCTCCAAGGGTAGTAAGGAGAGCTCCTTCTGCTCCTGCTTCGGCTCCCAGTGCACCAAGGAGAGCTCCTTCTGCTCCTGCTGCAGCTGCTGCTCCTCCTGCTACAAGGGCAACAAAGAAAGCTAAAACTACAAGGACTGCAACTTCTACTGCTGATGCTGGTCCAAGTTCTTCTACTGCTGGTGCCGGTCCAAGTTCCTCTACTGCTGCTGGGCCAAGAGGAAGAAACAAGTTCATCCCCCCAAGAGTTGTAGGTAGTGGAAGAGTGAGGAAGCCATCCTTTAAGATGTCTGAGTGGTTCAACTGTTCTCAAGGGAGCAGGTGAAGTTGTGTTGAGCAGATGATGTTCAAAACATTTGCATTTTGGTTGTGATGACACCTTTCATGTAAGGTACCTAGTGGACTTGTTGGGCTGTGATGAAAATTTGTGTTGCTTCTGGTTAGCTGTTAATGTTCTAAACATCTTTATTCTGGTTGTCATGAGTACTTTCATGTAAGGTACCTAGTGGAATTGTTGGGCTGTGATGAAAACTTGGTGTTGCTTCTGGTTAGCTATGGCTTAATTTTGGTTGAGTACTTTCTGGTTAGTTGTGGCTCCTAATTTTCTTATTGTTTGCTAATAAGTGTGATGAATGTGGCTACTACTGTGATCCAAGATAACCTAATTTGATCATCTAGGGTGCCTCGACGTCGAAGGCATCCACGATAACCTAATTTAATCATCTAGGGTGCCTCGACATCGACGACATCCAAGATAACCTAATTTGATCATCTAGGGTGCCTCGGCGTCGACGGCATCCAAGATAACCTAATTTGATCATCTAGGGTGCCTCGGCATCGACGGCATCCAAGATAACCTAATTTGATCATCTAGGGTGCCTCGGTGTCAACGGCATCCAAGATAACCTAATTTGATCATCTAGGGTGCCTCCGCGTCGACGGCATCCAAGATAACCTAATTTGATCATCTAGGGTGCCTCGGCATTGACGGCATCCAAGATAACCTAATTTGATCATCTACGGTGCCTCGGCGTCGACGATATCCAAAATATCCTAATTTGATCATCTACGGTGCCTCGACGTCGACGATATCCAACACATCCTCATTCCATCATTTAGGGTGCCATAGTTAACATCAATGACACAGTTAACATCATACTTAACAACTCTAGTCACTAACATAGTTAACATCATACTTAACAACTCTAGTCACTAACATAGTTAACATCATGACACCATAGTTAACATCATACTTAACAACTCTAGTCAACAACATAGTTAAGATCATGACACCATAGTTCAAAGCTTACAGGACATAGTTCAAGGCTACACCCTACTTCAAATACTGCAAACTGCCACTAGTTCACACATTACAAGCCATAGTTCAATGCTTGAAACTTAAGATAATGACCCACATGGTCAGATTACGAATCACTCTTCATCACAAAAATCCTTGATGTCCTTCAACTTTCTCTTGTTCTTGTCACTAGCTTTGACAAGATCAGCAATGTGAAACTTGAAATTCCTCCTCTCAGTGCTCAACTTTTCCTTCTCCTTCAAATGAGCAAACTTCAGATTCCTAATCACATTACCTTGGGCAACCTGAATGCTCCTCAACTGGTCAACCTTTTGCTTCAGTTCTTTGTTCTCAGCATCCATTGCACCCAGCTGTTCCTTCAAAGCTGAAATATTGTTGTCCAAAGGAGGAGTGATCTCCTCATGTCCACCTTGTTGGACTTCATTTTCCTTGGGAATATTGTCCTGGGTATCAAGTAGGTTGTTCACATCCTCAACAAGCTTCTCATAAGTCTCCTGTAGCTTGTTCTTCTGTGATGTGAGATTGTGGACAAGTGATGCATGTTCTAGACATGCCATCCTATTAGCACGCTGGCAATCCTCATACAAAAGCCATAGTTTGTGAAGAGCATTTAGCAGATGCTCTGGCCACTCCTCATCTACCCACTGAACAACACCACAGCTGCTTGCTTCCTGCAAAACAACAAGTACAAATGCATTTACTTCCTTTTTCACTTCACTTCTATTCAGTCCAATTCAAAACAACTATTGTATACTGCACATGCACAATTCTGCATTTATATCTGAATTTTTAACAGCATACTACACTGAATTTACTTCATTTATACCTTAATTCATTTAACAGCACAATACAATTCACTTCAATTCATTTACTTCATTTATATCTATGAACAATGCACTGTGATACTTTTTAACAACACAATTTACTTCACTCAGTCACTATGGATACCTTAATTTTATATCTATGTACTTTATTTTTAATAGCACAATTTAATTCATTTACTTCATTTATATCACTATGGTGTTGTTCATTTATATGTATGAACAATTCATTTACTTCACTCACTCACTATGGTATGGTACATGAAAATACCTTTAACTAAACTACTAGGTGAACAGTGAACATGAACAATGAACAGTGAACATGAACAATGAATAGTGCATATGAACAATTTGTAGTTTCTTCACAAAATAAGCAAACTACAGATTTTTGCTAGCACTCACATCAAGTCCACAGGCAAGGAACCTCCTCCCAGTGCTAATGTCTGAGAAGCAAACATGCCTCTTTGCCGGCTGGCCATGCTCACACATCACCATCACCTCATCGTCAACACCAGAGTAGTTCGGGTCCTCGATTGTAGCCGAGATCTACATCAACAAAAGAAACGCACAAAATCCATCTCACGGGTTCAAAATGAGCAGGAAAAACAAAATCCCAAACCAAAACCCTAGCTCAGAGATCCCTTGCTACGAGTACACATCACTGACCTTGATAGGGGAGCCGCCTGAAGAGTACTCGTAGCCCGATTCCTCGCTGTCGTCGCTCCATGAAACCATGGCGGATGGCGGTGAGCTGGCTTCTCACCGACGGCGACCAGAGCCAGAGAGAGGAGACAGAGGAGAGGGGCGAGAGAGAGAGAGAGGGGGGCGCGGGGGATCTGTCTGGCGAGCACCGACAGGACCGACCGGCGCGGCGTCTTGAGCGTTTTGTTCCTAACGGCGCCGTTTGCCTGTCCATCATGCCACGTCAGCATTTTCGGGGCCCACCTGTCGGAAAAGAGATCAAACAAGGCTAAACGGCTGTTCAGTGCTTTTTGCAACGGGTTAAGAGATTTTACGGTGTTTTTTGCAACAGATTAACGACTTGGTAGTTTCCTGCAAACCTAGCCACAAATGTGGTGGTTTCTTGTAATTGACTCGGTTCTATCAAACCTTCTCAATTCCATGTCTCCAGAAATTCTTGCACAAGTCGTTGGGAAAGATTCCACCTTTGAGCTCTGGACGATGGTGACAAATCTCTTCGCCTCACAATCTCAGTCTCGGATTACTAATCTGAGAATTGCCATCACCAATACCAAGAAGGGCACCATGTCAAGCTCGGCGTATATGGCTGATAATCCATAACTATAGGGGATCGCAACAGCTTTCGAGGGTAGAGAATTCAACCCAAATTTATTGATTCGACACAAGGGGAGCCAAAGAATATTCTCAAGTATTAGCAGCTGAGTTGTCAATTCAACCACACCTGGAAACTTAGTATCTGCAGCAAAGTGTTTAGTAGCAAAGTAATATGATAGTGGTGGTAGCAGCAACAAAAGTAAAGACAACAAAAGTAATGTTTTTGGTATTTTGTGGTGATTGTAACAGTAGCAGCGGGAAAGTAAATAAGCTAGAACCAGTATATGGAAAACTCATAGGCACCGAATCAGTGATGGATAATTATGTCGGATGCGGTTCATCATGTAACAGTCATAACATAGGGTGACACAGAACTAGCTCCAATTCATCAATGTAATGTAGGCATGTATTCCGTATATAGTCATACGTGCTTATGGAAAAGAACTTGCATGACATCTTTTGTCCTACCCTCCCATGGCAGCGGGGTCCTATTGGAAACTAAGGGATATTAAGGCCTCCTTTTAACAGAGAACCGGAACAAAGCATTAGCACATAGTGAATACATGAATTCCTCAAACTATGGTCATCACCGGGAGTGGTCCCGATTATTGTCACTTCGGGGTTGCCGGATCATAACACATAGTAGGTGACTATAGACTTGCAAGATAGGATCAAGAACTCACATATATTCATGAAAACATAATAGGTTCAGATCTGAAATCATGGCACTCGGGCCCTAGTGACAAGCATAACATCAATCTCAGAACATAATGGATACTAGGGATCAAACCATAACAAAACTAACTCGATTACATGATAAATATCATCCAACCCATCACCGTCCAGCAAGCCTACGATGGAATTACTCACGCACGGCGGTGAGCATCATGAAATTGGTGATGGAGGATGGTTGATGATGACGACGGCGACGAATCCCCCTCTCCGGAGCCCCGAACGGACTCCAGATCAGCCCTCCTGAGAGGTTTTAGGGCTTGGCGGTGGCTCTGTATCGTAAAACGCGATGATTTCTTCTCTCTGATTTTTTTCTCATCGAAACTCAATATATGGAGGTGGAGTTGGAGTCGGAGATGCAACAGGGGGCCCACGAGGTAGGGGGCGCACCCTAGGGGGGGGGGGCGCCCCCACCCTCGTGAGAAGGGTGTGGGCCCCCCTGGTCTTTGGCAAGGATTTTTTATTGTTTTTTCTAAGATGTTCTATGGAGTTTCAAGTCATTCCCAGAATATTTGTTTTCTGCACATAAAACAACACCATGGTAATTCTGCTGAAAACAGAGTCAGTCCGGGTTAGTTCCATTCAAATCATACAAGTTAGAGTCCAAAACAAGGGCAAAAGTGTTTGGAAAAGTAGATACGACGGAGACGTATCAACTCCCCCAAGCTTAAACCCTTGCTTGTCCTCAAGCAAATCAGTTGACAAACTGAAAGAAAAAAGGAAAAACTTTTACAAACTCTGTTTGCTCTTGTTGTTGTAACTATGTCAAGCCAGCATTCAAGTTTTCAGCATAAATCATAACTAACCACACTTGCAATAATTCTCAGGTCTCATCATTACTCATATCAATAGCATAATCAACTAGCAAGTCATAATAATAAATCTCGGATGACAAGACTTTCTCAAAACAATCATAATATGATATAACAAGATGGTATCTCGCTAGCCCTTTCTAAGACCGCAAAACATAAATGCAGAGCACCTTTAAAGATCAAGGACTGACTAGACATTGTAATTCATGGTAAAAGAGATCCAATCATAGTCATACCCAATATAAATTAACAGTGATGAATGTAAATGACGGCTGTGCTCTCCAGCTAGTGTTTTTTAATAAGAGGGTGATGACTCAACATAAAAGTAAATGGATAGGCCCTTCACAGAGGGAAGCAGGGATTTGTAGAGGTGCCAGAGCTCGGTTTTGAAATAGAGATAAATTGTATTTTGAGCGCTATACTTTCATTGTCAACGTAACAACTAAGAGATGGCGATATCTTCCATGCTAAACACATTATAGGCGGTTCCCAAACAGAATGGTAAAGTTTATACTCCCCCTCCACCAACAAGCATCAATCCATGGCTTGCTCGAAACAACGAGTGCCTCCAACATACATCAGGTCTCGGGGGGAGTTTTGTTTGCAATTAATTTTGATTTAGTTTGCATAAAGCATGGGACTAGGAATCCCGGTGACCAGCCATTTTCTCATGAGTGAGGAGCGGAGTCCACTCCTCTTGAGAATAACCCGCCTAACATGGAAGATAAGGACATCCTTTGATGATACATGAGCTATTCGAGCATACAAAACAGAATGTTTATTTGATGGTTTAGAGTTTGGCACATACAAATTTACTTGGAACGACAGGTAGATACCGCATATAGGAAGGTATAGTGGACTCATCTGGAATAACTTTGGGGTTTAAGGGATTGGATGCACAAGCAGTATTCCCGCTTAGTACAGGTGAAGGCTAGCAAAAGACTGGGAAGCGACCAACTAGAGAGCGACAACAACCATGTACACATTAAAATTAATAAACATTGGATGCAAGCATAAGTAGGATATAATCCACCATGAACATAAATATCGTGAAGGCTATGTTGATTTTGTTTCAACTACATGCGTGAACATGTGCCAAGTCAAGTCACTTAAATCATTCAAAGGAGGATACCACCCCATCATACCACATCATAACCATCTCAATAGCATTTTGGCACACAAGATAAATCATTATAACTCATAGCTAATCAAGCATGGCACAAGCAACTATGATCTCTAATTGTCATTGCAAACATGTTTATTCATAATAAGCTGAATCAAGAACGAGGGACTCATCATATTTACAAAAACAGAAGAGGTCGAGTTCATACCAGCTTTTCTCATCTCAGTCAGTCCATCATATATCATCATAATTGCCTTTCACTTCCACGACTGAACGGTGTGAATAATAATAAGAGTGCACGTGCATTGGACTAAGCTGGAATCTGTGAGCATTCAATAAACAGAAGAAGACAAGGCAATATGAGCTCTGGGTTAAATCAACAATAATGCATATAAAAGCCACTTCAACAATTTAATTATGGTCTTCTCCTACCGACCCCCAAATAAAAGAAAAGAAATAAAACTATTTACACGGGAAAGCTCCCAACAAGCAAAAGAAGAACGGGAAATATATTTGGGTTTTCTTTTTAATTATTACTACTACAGCAGAAAAATAAACTACTACTAATTTTTTTGGTTTTTCTTAAGGTTTAACAAACACACAAGAAGAAGGCAGGAAAAAGAAAATAAACTAGCATGGATATTACAGTGAAAAAGTATGAGCACCGACATCTAGCAATGAGTGTTTGTGAACATAAATGTAATGTCGGTGAGAAATACGTACTCCCCCAAGCTTAGGCTTTTGGCCTAAGTTGGTCTATGGCCACGGCTGGCCTGGCGGATATCCATAATAATAGTTGTTGGGGTCGTACTGTGATGAGGAAGAAGAAGGCTCCGATTGCCACTAGCTGGCAATCATCTCCGGATCCCACTAATAGTTAGACTTCCGTGAAGGATCAAATTGTGGTTCCGGTTCTGGCTCCTCGACTGGTGCAGGGTTCCGGTAGGCGTGAATAGCCGTCAACGGAACAAGGTACGTGCCTGTAGTCAAATCAAACAAAGAAGGAGCAGGCAAGGTAATAGTCTCAGGATGATGTTTATTAAAGAACAATTGATATTTAAGCTCCCCTGCCCTATTTTTAACAATAAAATCATGTGCCACCATACTTTTATGATCTAGATAAACACGGGGCAGCACCTTTTCTTCCTTCTCAGCATGCCTAATAGGTATGTTAAAATGTGCGGCTAGGCGTGTGGCATAGATGCCTCCAAAGATGGGGCCCTTAGTATGGTTCATATTTAACCGTCTAGCAATAATACCGCCTAAACTAAAAGTGTTATCACTGTATAAACCTTGGAGCAAAATAATTAAATCAGGGATACTAAGGTTTCCAGAATTTCCGCATCCAATTAAACAACGACTAGCAAATAATGCAAAGTAATGCAAAATAGGAAAATGTATGCTAGTGATTCGTGCATCGGAAACCTTCCTGGTTTCTCCTACAGTGATATTATCAATAAACCCAACCACATCATCATGATGTGGTTCTTCTGTCTTGCCCTCAAAAGGGACTAAACAAATCCGATAGAAATCATAAAATGACATCTCCTTATGCTCATCATATAAATGAAACTCCACCGTAGGTGGTGAGTTCCTAGAATGAAAATGAAAGTTTTGCACAAAAGTATTTGTGAGTAAGAGATACTGATCGCATTGGTCGTGGCGGAAAGCGGTGAGGCCTGCATTGTGAGCCAATTCATGAAAATCTTCATAGATACCGGCTGCTCTCAAGAAATCTTCAGAAGGCCTTTCACACACCCGAATTTCCATGGTGCGCGGCAAATTATACTTAGGCTTCGGTGCCTTTTCCTTCGAGCTTTGGCTCGACGAGCCCCTAAAAAATCTCCTCATTATTTTTCTGAAACAATCTGAAATTTTTAGTAACTTCAAAATAAAAGTAAACCAAACTCAATAATATTGATAGCAACAACTCCTACAAGTGCCTAGAGCCTATATCAAGCATTAGAACTACTTGGAACTATATAAATTTGACATGCAAGCTCAAGAACATGGGCACCTATGCAGCACAAATTTGCAAAGAATAAAGCACTAGAACAAAAACTAATTGGACCAATGGAGGAGTCACATACCAAGGAACAATCTCCCCAAGCAGTTTTGCGAGAGGTGCTTTGAGCAAGGAGATCGAAAATCATAGCAAAAGTGGCTGGAACTCGTGCTTGAGTTGTTTTTTCGGGTTTGTGTGAAATAGAGAAAGAAGATGGGTGCTGGGATAAGTGGAGGAGGGCCACCATGGGCCCACGAGGCAGGGGGGCGCGCCCTATAGGGGGGCGCTCGCCCACCACCCTCGTGGCCAGGTGGCAGCTCCTCCCGCGGTAATTTTTGCACAGTAAATCCTTAAATATTCCCCAAACAATCATATTAAATTGGCATGGCATTCTGAGGACTTTTATTTTCGGGATATTTTTATATTGCACGTATAAGTCAGGAAACAGACAGAAAATACTATTTTTACTTTATTTAATATAAATAACAGAAAGTATAAAGAGGGTACAGAAGTTTGTGCTTCTAGTTTCATCCATCTCATGCTCATCAAAAAGAATCCACTAACAAGGTTGATCAAGTCTTGTTAACAAACTCATTCCGATAATCATGAAACCAGAGAAATTTCGAATACACTAAGTTACCTCAACGGGGATATGCACATCCTCAATAATAAGAATATCATATTTCTTCTTGACAGTAGGAAGAGGAAATTCAAAACCTCCAAATATAATCGATGGAATTTTTCCAATAGAATTGATACTATGAACTTGAGGTTGTTTCCTCGGAAAGTGTACCGTATGCTCATTACCATTAACATGAAAAGTGACATTGCCTTTTTCGCAATCAATAATAGCCCCTGCAGTATTAAGAAAAGGTCTTCCAAGAATAATAGACATACTATCATCCTCGGGAATATCAAGTATAACAAAGTCCGTTAAAATAGTAACGTTTGCAACTACAACAGGCACGTCCTCACAAATACCGACAGGTATAACAGTTGATTTATCAGCCATTTGCAAATATATTTCAGTAGGTGTCAACTTATTCAAGTCAAGTCTACGATATAAAGAGAGAGGCATAACACTAACACCGGCTCCAAGATCACATAAAGCAGTTTTAATATAATATCTTTTAATGGAGCAAGGTATAGTAGGTACTCCGGGATCTCCAAATTTCTTTGGTATTCCACCCTTAAAAGTGTAATTAGAAAGCATGGTGGAAATTTCAGCTTCCGGTATCTTTCTTTTATTAGTAATGATATCCTTCATATATTTAGCATAAGGATTTGTTTTGAGCACATTAGTTAATCGCATACGCAAAAAGATAGGCCTAATCATTTCAGCAAAGCGCTCAAAATTCTCATCATCCTTTTTCTTGGATGGTTTTGGAGGAAAAGGCATGGGTTTCTGAACCCAAGGTTCCCTTTCTTTACCATGTTTCCTAGCAACAAAGTCTCTTTTATCATAACGTTGATTCTTTGATTATGGGTTATCAAGATCAACAGCAGGTTCAATTTCTACATCATTGTCATTACTAGGTTGAGCATCATCATGAACATCATTATTGATATTTTTACTAGGTTCTTGTTCATGACCAGATTGTGTTTCAGCATCAGACATAGATATATCATTTGGATTATCAGGTGGCTCAGCAATAGGTTCACTAGAAGTTTGCATAGTTCTATCATTTTTCTTCTTCTTCTTTTTAGAAGAACTAGGAACATCAATATTATTTCTTTGAGAATGTTGCTCGATTCTCTTAGGGTGGCCTTCAGGATACAAAGGTTCCTGAGTCATTCTACCAGTTCTAGTTGCCACTATAACATCATAATCATTTTTCTTACTATTCATTTCATTAAGCACTTCTTTTTGAGCTTTAAGTACTTGTTCTACTTGAGTGCTAACCATTGAATCATGTTTGCTAACAAGTTTAAGTTCACCTTTAATATCAGCCATATAATCACCCAAGCATCTAATTATATAAGCATTTTCTTTTAATTATCTACCAAAATAAGCATTGAAATTTTCTTGTTTGACAATAAAGTTATCAAACTCATCAAAGCATTGCCTAGCAGGCTTATAGTGAGGGATATCACCTTCATCAAATCTATAGAGAGAATTTACCTTTACTACCTGTGTCGGGATATCGTGATCAGGAGATTCTTCAGTAAATAAATAATTAAGATCATATGTTTCTTCAACAGCCGGTATATTAAGACCATGTATTTCTTCAATAGGAGGTAAATTCTTAACGTCTTCAGCTTTAATACCTTTTTCTTTCATAGATTTCTTTGCCTCTTGCATATCTTCGGGACTGAGAAATAGAACACCTCTCTTCTTCGGAGTTGGTTTAAGAATGGGCTCAGTAATTGGAGTAGGAGCTGGCTCAGGAGGTACCCAATTATTTTCATTTGTCAACATATTATTCAATAGAATTTCAGCTTCATCCGGTGTTCTTTCCCTGAAAAGAGAACCAACACAACTATCCAGGTAATCTCTGGAAGCATCGGTTAGTCCATTATAAAAGATATCAAGTATTTCAGGTTTCTTAAGAGGATGATCAGGCAAAGCATTAAGTAACTTGAGAAGCCTCCCCCAAGCTTGTGGGAGACTCTCTTCTTTAATTTGCACAAAGTTGTATATTTCCCTCAAAGCAGCTTGTTTCTTATGAGCAGGGAAATATTTAGCAGAGAAGTAACAAATCATATCCTGTGGACTACGCACAGTTCTAGGATCAAGAGAATTAAACCATGTCTTAGCATCACCCTTTAATGAGAACGGAAATATTTTGAGTATATAAAAGTAACACGATCTCTCATCATTAGTGAATAGGGCAGCTATATCATTTAATTTAGTAAGATGTGCCACAACAGTTTCAGATTCATAGCCATAAAACGGATCAGATTCAACCAAAGTAATTATATCAGGATCAACAAAGAATTCATAATCTTTATCAGGAACACATATAGGTGAAGTAGCAAAAGCAGGGTCGGGTTTCATTCTATCTCCAAGTGATTCTATGTTCCATTTAATTAATAACCTCTTAAGCTCATATCTATCTCTGCAAGCAAAAATAGCGGTAGAAGATTCCGCATCAAAAAGATAACCCTTAGGAATAACAGGCATATTTTCATCATCGTATTCAGATTCAATAATTTCTCTTTATCTAGCCCTAGCAATTTTTTCATCAATAAATTCACTAAGGGGCACAGTAGTATCAGGCACAGAAGCAATTTCATCATAAGTATCATGCATAGCAGAAGTGGCATCATCAATAACATGCAACATATCAGAACGAATAGCAGAAGCAGGTGTAGGTGTCGCAAACTTACTCATAATAGAAGGTGAATCAAGTGCAGAGCTAGATGGAAGTTCCTTACCTCCCCTCGTAGTTGAGGGATAGATCTTGGTTTTTGGATCTCTCAAGTTCTTCATAGTGTCCAGCAGATATAAATCCCAAGTGACTCAAAGAATAGAGCTATGCTCCCCGACAACGGTGCCAGAAATTAGTCTTGATAACCCACAAGTATAGGGGATCGCAACAGATTTCGAGGGTAGAGAATTCAACCCAAATTTATTGATTCAACACAAGGGGAGCCAAAGAATATTCTCAAGTATTAGTAGCTGAGTTGTCAATTCAACCACACCTGGAAACTTAGTATCTGCAGCAAAGTGTTTAGTAGCAAAGTAATATGATAGTGGTGGTAGCAGCAACAAAAGTAAAGACAACAAAAGTAATGTTTTTGGTATTTTGTGGTGATTGTAACAGTAGCAGCAGGAAAGTAAATAAGCTAGAACCAGTATATGGAAAACTCGTAGGCACCGGATCAGTGATGGATAATTATGTCGGATGCGGTTCATCATGTAACAGTCATAACATAGGGTGACACTGAACTAGCTCCAATTCACCAATGTAATGTAGGCATGTATTCCGTATATAGTCATACGTGCTTATGGAAAAGAACTTGCATGACATCTTTTGTCCTACCCTCCCGTGGCAGCGGGGTCCTATTGGAAACTAAGGGATATTAAGGCCTCCTTTTAATAGAGAACCGGAACAAAGCATTAGCACATAGTGAATACATGAACTCCTCAAACTATGGTCATCACCGGGAGTGGTCCCGATTATTGTCACTTCGGGGTTGCCGGATCATAACACATAGTAGGTAACTATAGACTTGCAAGATAGGATCAAGAACTCACATATATTCATGAAAACATAATAGGTTCATATCTGAAATCATGGCACTCGGGCCCTAGTGACAAGCAAAACATCAATCTCAGAACATAATGGATACTAGGGATCAAACCATAACAAAACTAACTCGATTACATGATAAATATCATCCAACCCATGACCGTCCAGCAAGCCTACGATGGTATTACTCACGCACGGCGGTGAGCATCATGAAATTGGTGACGGAGGATGGTTGATGATGATGACGGCGATGAATCCCCCTCTCTGGAGCCCCGAACAGACTCCAGATCAGCCCTCCCGAGAGGTTTTAGGGCTTGGCAGTGGCTCCGTATCGTTAAACGCGATGATTTCTTCTCTCTGATTTTTTTCTCATCGAAACTCAATATATGGAGGTGGAGTTGGAGTCGGAGACGCAATAGGGGGCCCACGAGGTAGGGGGCGCGCCCTAGGGGGGGGGGGGCGGGCCCACCCTCGTGAGAAGGGTGTGGGCCCCCCTGGTCTTTGGCGAGGATTTTTTATTATTTTTTCTAAGATGTTCCGTGGAGTTTCAGGTCATTCCCAGAATATTTGTTTTCTGCACATAAAACAACACCATGGTAATTCTGCTGAAAACATCATCAGTCCGGGTTAGTTCCATTCAAATCATACAAGTTAGAGTCCAAAACAAGGGCAAAAGTGTTTGGAAAAGTAGATACGACGGAGACGTATCAACTCCCCCAAGCTTAAACCCTTGCTTGTCCTCAAGCAAATCAGTTGACAAACTGAAAGAAAAAAAGAAAAAACTTTTACAAACTCTGTTTGCTCTTGTTGTTGTAACTATGTCAAGCCAGCATTCAAGTTTTCAGCATAAATCATAACTAACCACACTTGCAATAATTCTCAGGTCTCATCATTACTCATATCAATAGCATAATCAACTAGCAAGTCATAATAATAAATCTCGGATGACAAGACTTTCTCAAAACAATCATAATATGATATAACAAGATGGTATCTCGCTAGCCCTTTCTGAGAACGCAAAACATAAATGCAGAATACCTTTAACGATCAAGGACTGACTAGACATTGTAATTCATGGTAAAAGAGATCCAATCATAGTCATACCCAATATAAATTAACAGTGATGAATGCAAATGACGGCTGTGCTCTCCAGCTAGTGCTTTTTAATAAGAGGGTGATGACTCAACATAAAAGTAAATGGATAGGCCATTCACAGAGGGAAGTAGGGATTTGTAGAGGTGCCAGAGCTCGGTTTTGAAATAGAGATAAATTGTATTTTGAGCGCTATACTTTCATTGTCAATGTAACAACTAAGAGATGGCGATATCTTCCATGCTAAACACATTATAGGCGGTTCCCAAACAAAATGGTAAAGTTTATACTCCCCCTCCACCAACAAGCATCAATCCATGGCTTGCTCGAAACAACGAGTGCCTCCAACATACATCAGGTCCCAGGGGGAGTTTTGTTTGCAATTAATTTTGATTTAGTTTGCATAAATCATGGGACTAGGAATCCCGGTGACCAGCCATTTTCTCGTGAGTGAGGAGCGGACTCCACTCCTCTTGAGAATAACCCGCCTAACATGGAAGATAAGGACATCCTTTGTTGATACATGAGCTATTCGAGCATACAAAATAGAATGTTTATTTGAAGGTTTAGAGTTTGGCACATACAAATTTACTTGGAACGGCAGGTAGATACCGCATATAGGAAGGTATAGTGGACTCATCTGGAATAACTTTGGGGTTTAAGGGATTGGATGCACAAGCAGTATTCCCGCTTAGTACAGGTGAAGGCTAGCAAAAGACTGGGAAGCGACCAACTAGAGAGCGACAACAGCCATGTACACATTAAAATTAATAAACATTGGATGCAAGCATAAGTAGGATATAATCCACCATGAACATAAATATCGTGAAGGCTATGTTGACTTTGTTTCAACTACATGCGTGAACATGTGCCAAGTCAAGTCACTTAAATCATTCAAAGGAGGATACCACCCCATCATACCACATCATAACCATCTCAATAGCATGTTGGCACACTAGATAAATCATTATAACTCATAGCTAATCAAGCATGGCACAAGCAACTATGATCTCTAATTGTTATTGCAAACATGTTTATTCATAATAAGCTGAATCAAGAACGAGGGACTCATCATATTTACAAAAACAAAAGAGGTCGAGTTCATACCAGCTTTTCTTATCTCAGTCAGTCCATCATATATAATCATAATTGCCTTTCACTTGCACGACCGAACGGTGTGAATAATAATAAGAGTGCATGTGCATTGGACTAAGCTGGAATCTGCGAGCATTCAATAAACAGGAGAAGACAAGGCAATATGAGCTCTGGGATAAATCAACAATAATGCATATAAGAGCCACTTCAACAATTTAATTATGGTCTTCTCCTACTGACCCCCAAATAAAAGAAAAGAAATAAAACTATTTACACGGGAAAGCTCCCAACAAGCAAAAGAAGAACGGGAAATATTTTTGGGTTTTCTTTTTAATTATTACTAGTACAGCAGAAAAATAAACTACTACTATTTTTTTGGTTTTTCTTAAGGTTTAACAAACACACAAGAAGAAGGCAGGAAAAAGAAAATAAACTAGCATGGATATTACAGTGAAAAAGTATGAGCACCGACATCTAGCAATGAGTGTGTGTGAACATAAATGTAATGTCGGTGAGAAATACGTACTCCCCCAAGCTTAGGCTTTTGGCCTAAGTTGGTCTATGGCCACGGCTGGCCTGGCGGATATCCATAATAATAGTTGTTGGGGTCGTACTATGATGAGGAAGAAGAAGGCTCCGATTGCCACTGGCTGGCAATCATCTCCGGATCCCACTAATAGTTAGACTTCCGTGAAGGATCAAATTGTGGTTCCGGTTCTGGCTCCTCGACTGGTGCAGGGTTCCGGTAGGCGTGAATAGCCGTCAACGGAACAAGGTACGTGCCTGTAGTCAAATCAAACAAAGAAGGAGCAGGCAAGGTAATAGTCTCAGGATGATGTTTATTAAAGAACAATTGATATTTAAGCTCCCCTGCCCTATTTTTAACAATAAAATCATGTGCCACCATACTTTTATGATCTAGATAAACACGGGGCAGCACCTTTTCTTCCTTCTCAGCATGCCTAATAGGTATGTTAAAATGTGCGGCTAGGCGTGTGGCATAGATGCCTCCAAAGATGGAGCCCTTAGTACGGTTCATATTTAACCGTCTAGCAATAATACCGCCTAAACTAAAAGTGTTATCACTGTATAAACCTTGGAGCAGAATAATTAAATCAGGATACTAAGGTTTCCAGAATTTCCGCGTCCTATTAAACAACGACTAGCAAATAATGCAGAGTAACGCAAAATAGGAAAATGTATGCTAGTGATTCGTGCATCGGAAACCTTCCTGGTTTCTCCTATAGTGATATTATCAATAAACCCAACCACAACATCATGATGTGGTTCTTCTGTCTTTCCCTCAAAAGGGACTAAACAAATCCGACAGAAATCATAAAGTGACATCTCCTTATGCTCATCATATAAATGAAACTCCACCGTAGGTGGTGAGTTCCTAGAATGAAAATGAAAGTTTTGCACAAAAGTATTTGTGAGTAAGAGATACTGATCGCATTGGTCGTGGAGGAAAGCGGTGAGGCCTGCATTGTGAGCCAATTCATGAAAATCTTCATAGATACCGGCTGCTCTCAAGAAATCTTCAGAAGGCCATTCACACACCCGAATCTCCATGGTGCGCGGCAAATTATACTTAGGCTTTGGTGCCATTTCCTTCGAGCTTTGGCTCGACGAGCCCCTAAACAATCTCCTCATTATTTTTCTGAAACAATCTGAAATTTTTTGTAACTTCAAAATAAAAGTAAACCAAACCCAATAATATTGATAGCAACTACTCCTACAAGTGCCTAGAGCCTATATCAAGCATTAGAACTACTTGGAACCATATAAATTTGACATGCAAGCTCAAGAACATGGTCACCTATGCAGCACAAATTTGCAAAGAATAAAGCACTAGAACAAAAACTAATTGGACCAATGGAGGAGTCACATCCCAAGGAACAATCTCCCCAAGCAGTTTTGCGAGAGGTGCTTTGAGCAAGGAGATCGAAAATCACAGCAAAAGTGGCTGGAACTTGTGCTTGAGTTGGTTTTTCGGGTTTGTGTGAGATAGAGGAAGAAGATGGGTGCTGGGATAAGTGGAGGAGGGCCACCGTGGGCCCACGAGGCAAGGGGCGCGCCCTATAGGGGGGCGCTCGCCCACCACCCTCGTGGCCAGGTGGCAGCTCCTCCCGCGGTAAATTTTGCACAGTAAATCCTTAAATATTCCCAAAAAGATCATATTAAATTGGCATGGCATTCTGAGGACTTTTATTTTCGGGATTTTTTATATTGCACGTATAAGTCAGGAAACAGACAGAAAATACTATATTTACTTTATTTAATATAAATAACAGAAAGTATAAAGAGGGTAAAGAAGTTTGTGCTTCTAGTTTCATCCATCTCATGCTCATCAAAAAGAATCCACTAACAAGGTTGATCAAGTCTTGTTAACAAACTCATTCCTATAATCATGAAACCAGAGAAATTTCGAATACACTAAGTTACCTCAACGGGGATATGCACATCCTCAATAATAAGAATATCATATTTCTTCTTGACAGTAGGAAGAGGAAATTCAAAACCTCCAAATATAATCGATGGAATTTTTCCAATAGAATTGATACTATGAACTTGAGGTTGTTTCCTCGGAAAGTGTATCGTATGCTCATTACGATTAACATGAAAAGTGACATTGCCTTTGTTGCAATCAATAACAGCCCCTCCAGTATTAAGAAAAGGTCTTCCAAGAATAATAGACATACTATCATCCTCGGGAATATCAAGTATAACAAAGTTTGTTAAAATAGTAACGTTTGCAACCACAACAGGCACATCCTCACAAATACCGACAGGTATAGCAGTTGATTTATCAGCCATTTGCAAAGATATTTCAGTAGGTGCCAACTTATTCAAGTCAAGTCTACGATATAAAGAGAGAGGCATAACACTAACACCGGCTCCAAGATCACATAAAGAAGTTTTAATATAATTTCTTTTAATGGAGCAAGGTATAGTAGGTACTCCGGGATCTCCAAATTTCTTTGGTATTCCACCCTTAAAAGTATAATTAGCAAGCATGGTGGAAAATTCAGCTTCCGGTATCTTTCTTTTATTAGTAATGATATCCTTCATATATTTAGCATAAGGATTTGTTTTGAGCACATTAGTTAATTGCATACGCAAAAAGATAGGCCTAATCATTTCAGCAAAGCGCTCAAAATTCTCATCATCCTTTTTCTTGGATGGTTTTGGAGGAAAAGGCATGGGTTTCTGAAACCAAGGTTCCCTTTCTTTACCATGTTTCCTAGCAACAAAGTCTCTTTTATCATAACGTTGATTCTTTGATTGTGGGTTATCAAGATCAACAGCAGGTTCAATTTCTACATCATTGTCATTACTGGTTGAGCATCATCATTACCAGATTGTGTTTCAGCATCAGACATAGATATATCATTTGGATTATCAGGTGGTTCAGCAATAGGTTCACTAGAAGTTTGCATAGTTCTATCATTTTTCTTCTTCTTCTTCTTCTTTTTAGATGAACTAGGAACATCAATATTATTTCTTTGAGAGTGTTGCTCGATTATCTTAGGGTGGCCTTCAGGATACAAAGGTTCCTGAGTCATTCTACCAGTTCTAGTTGCCACTCTAACATCATAATCATTTTTCTTACTATTCATTTCATTAAGCACTTCTTTTTGAGCTTTAAGTACTTGTTCTACTTGAGTGCTAACCATAGAAGCATGTTTGCTAACAAGTTTAAGTTCACCTTTAATATCATCCATATAATTGTTGGAAATATGCCCTAGAGGCAATAATAAAAGCATTATTATTATATTTCCTTGTTCATGATAATTGTCTTTATTCATGCTATAATTGTGTTATCCGGAAATCGTAATACATGTGTGAATAACAGACACCAACATGTCCCTAGTGAGCCTCTAGTTGACTAGCTCGTTGATCAACAGATAGTCATGGTTTCCTGACTATGGACACTGGATGTCATTGATAACGAGATCACATCATTGGGAGAATGATGTGATGGACAAGACCCAATCCTAAACATAGCACAAGATCGTATAGTTCGTTTGCTAGAGTTTTGCAATGTCAAAGTATCTTTTCCTTAGACCATGAGATCGTGTAACTCCCGGATACCGTAGGAGTGCTTTGGGTATGCCAAACGTCACAACGTAACTGGGTGACTATAAAGGTAGACTACGGGTATCTCTGAAAGTGTCTGTTGGGTGACATGGATCAAGACTGGGATTTGTCACTCCGTATGACGGAGAGGTATCACTGGGCCCACTCGGTAATGCATCATCATAATGAGCTCAGAGTGACCAAGTGTCTGGTCACGGGATCATGCATTACGGTACGAGTAAAGTGACTTGCCGGTAACGAGATTGAACGAGGTATTGGGATACCGACGATCGAATCTCGGGCAAGTAACATATCGATAGACAAAGGGAATAGCGTACGGGGTTGATAGAATCCTCGACATCGTGGTTCATCCGATGAGATCATCGTGGAGCATGTGGGAGCCAACATGGGTATCCAGATCCCGCTGTTGGTTATTGACCGGAGAGTCGTCTCGGTCATGTCTGCTTGTCTCCCGAACCCGTAGGGTCTACACACTTAAGGTTCGGTTACGCTAGGGTTGTAGGGATATGTATATGCAGTAACCCGAATGTTGTTCGGAGTCCCGGATGAGATCCCGGATGTCACGAGGAGTTCCGGAATGGTCCGGAGGTAAAGATTTATATATGGGAAGTCCTGTTTCGGGCATCGGGACAAGTTTCGGGGTTATCGGTATTGTACCGGGACCACCGGAAGGGTCCCGGGGGTCCACCGGGTGGGTCCACCTGTCCCGGGGGGCCACATGGGCTGTAGGGGGTGCGCCTTGGCCTAATGGGCCAAGGGCATCAGCCCCACATAGGCCCATGCGCCTAGGGTTTAAGGGGGAAAGAGTCCTAGGAGGGGAAGGCACCTCCTAGGTGCCTTGGGGGGGAGGGAAACCCCCCTTGGCCGCCGCACCCCCTAGGAGATTGGATCTCCTAGGGCCGGCCACCCCCCCTTGGCACCCCTATATATAGTGGGGGAGAGGAGGGACTTCATACCTGAACGCCCTGGCCTTTGGTTGCCTCCATCTCCCTCTCCAACACCTCCTCCACCTCCATAGTGCTTAGCGAAGCTCTGCCGGAGTACTGCAGCTCCATCCACACCACGCCGTCGTGCTGCTGCTGGTGCCATCTCCCTCAACTTCTCCTCCCTCCCTTGCTGGATCAAGAAGGAGGAGACGTGGCTGTTCCGTACGTGTGTTGAACGCGGAGGTGCCGTCCGTTCGGCGCTGGTCATCGGTGATTTGGATCACGTCGAGTACGACTACATCATCACCGTTCTTTTGAACGCTTCCGCTCACGATCTACAAAGGTATGTAGATGCATCTAATCACTCGTTGCTAGATGAACTCCTAGATGATCTTGGTGAAACGAGTAGGAAATTTTTTGTTTTCTGCAACGTTCCCCAACAGTGGCATCATGAGCTAGGTTTATGCGTAGTTCTTCTTGCGCGAGTAGAACACAATTTGTTGTGGGCGTAGATTTGTCAACTCTCTTGCCGTTACTAGTCCTTTCTTGCTTCAGCGGTATTGTGGGATGAAGCGGCCCGGACCAACCTTACACGTACGCTTACGTGAGACCGGTTCCACCGACTAACATGCACTAGTTGCATAAGGTGGCTGGCGGGTGTCTGTCTCTCCTACTTTAGTTGGAGCGGAATCGATGAACAGGGTCCTTATGAAGGGTAAATAGAAGTTGACAAATCACGTTGTGGCTTTAACGTAGGTAAGAAAACGTTCTTGCTAGAACCCTAATTCAGCCACGTAAAACTTGCAACAACAATTAGAGGACGTCTAACTTGTTTTTGCAGCAAGTGGTTTGTGATATGATATGGCCAAAGTTGTGATGAATGATGAATAATCTATATGTGATGTATGAGATGTTCATGCTATTGTAATAGGAATCACGACTTGCATGTCGATGAGTATGACAACCGGCAGGAGCCATAGAAGTTGTCTTTATTCTTTTATATGACCTGCGTGTCATCAAGAAACGCCTTGTAAATTACTTTACTTTATTGCTAAACGCGTTAGCCATAGTAGTAGAAGTAATAGTTGGCGAGCAACTTCATGGAGACACGATGATGGAGATCATGATGATGGAGATCATGGTGTCAAGCCGGTGACAAGATGATCATGGAGCCCCAAGATGGAGATCAAAGGAGCTATGTGATATTGGCCATATCATGTCACGTTTATTATTTGATTGCATGTGATGTTTATCATGTTTTGCATCTTGTTTACTTAGAACGACGGTAGTAAATAAGATGATCCCTCACAATAAATTCAAGAAGTGTTCCCCCTAACTGTGCACCGTTGCGACAGTTCGCTGTTTCAAAACACCACGTGATGATCGGGTGTTTTATTCAGACGTTCACATACAACGGGTGTAAGACAGATTTACACATGCAAACACTTAGGTTGACTTGACGAGCCTAGCATGTACAGACATGGCCTCGGAACACAGAAGACCGAAAGGTCGAGCATGAGTCGTATAGAAGATACGATCAACATGAAGATGTTCACCGATGTTGACTAGTCCGTCTCACGTGATGATCGGACACGATCTAGTTTAACTCGGATCATGTAATACTTAGATGACTAGAGGGATGTCTAATCTAAGTGGGAGTTCACTAATAATTTGATTAGTTGAACTTAATTATCATGAACTTAGTCTAAAATCTTTGCAATATGTCTTGTAGATCAAATGGCCAACGCAGTCCTCAACTTCAACGCGTTCCTAGAGAAAACTAAGCTGAAAGACGATGGCAGCAACTATACGGACTGGGTCCGGAACCTGAGGATCATCCTCATAGCTGCCAAGAAAGATTATGTCCTACAAGCACCGCTTGGTGACGCACCCGTTCTCCCTGCGGAACAAGACGTTATGAACGCTTGGCAGGCACGTTCCGATGACTACTCCCTCGTTCAGTGGGGCATGCTTTACAGCCTAGAGCCGGGGCTCCAAAAGCGTTTTGAGAGACATGGAGCATATGAGATGTTCGAAGAGCTGAAAATGGTTTTCCAAGCTCATGCCCGGGTCGAGAGATATGAAGTCTCCGACAAATTCTTCAGCTGTAAGATGGAGGAAAACAGTTCTGTCAGTGAGCTCATACTCACTATGTCTGGGTT
Source organism: Triticum aestivum (assembly GCF_018294505.1). Lineage (NCBI taxonomy): Eukaryota > Viridiplantae > Streptophyta > Magnoliopsida > Poales > Poaceae > Triticum > Triticum aestivum. The sequence goes on from NC_057812.1 coordinate 739,103,762, forward strand.
GCATAACCGCTTGACTCAGCTGGGAGTTAATCTCCCGGATGATGCGGTCATTGACAGAATCCTCCAGTCGCTTCCACCAAGCTACAAGAGCTTTGTGATGAACTTCAATATGCAGGGGATGGAAAAGACCATTCCTGAAGTATTTGCTATGCTGAAATCAGCAGAGGTAGAAGTCAGGAAGGAACATCAAGTGTTGATGGTCAATAAAACCACTAAGTTCAAGAAAGGCAAGGGTAAAAAGAACTTCAAGAAGGACGGCAAGGAGGTTGCCGCGCCCGGCAAGCAAGCTGCCGGGAAGAAGCCAAAGAATGGACCCAAGCCCGAAACTGAGTGCTTTTATTGCAAGGGAAGCAGTCACTGGAAGCGGAACTGCCCTAAGTACTTAGCGGATAAGAAGGCCGGCAAAACAAAAGGTATATGTGATATACATGTAATTGATGTGTACCTTACTAGTGCCCGTAGTGGCTCCTGGGTATTTGATACCGGTGCAGTTGCTCACATTTGTAACTCAAAGCAGGGGCTGCGGAATAAGCGGAAACTGGCAAAGGACGAGGTGACGATGCGCGTCGGGAATGGTTCCAAGGTCAATGTGATCGCCGTCGGCACGCTGCCTCTGCATATCCCTTCGGGATTAGTTTTAAACCTTAATAATTGTTATTTAGTGCCAGCTTTGAGCATGAACATTGTATCGGGATCTCGTTTAATTCGAGATGGCTACTCTTTTAAATCTGAGAATAATGGTTGTTCCATTTTTATGAGAGATATGTTTTATGGTCATGCTCCTATGGTGAATGGTTTATTCTTTATGAATCTCGAACGTGATGCTACACATGTTCATAATGTGAGTACCAAAAGAAGTAAGGTTGATAATGATAGTCCCACATACTTGTGGCACTGCCGCCTTAGTCACATAGGTGTCAAACGCATGAAGAAGCTCCATGCTGATGGACTTTTAGAGTCTCTTGATTATGTATCATTTGACACGTGCGAACCATGCCTTATGGGTAAAATGACCAAGACTCCGTTCTCAGGAACAATGGAGCGAGCAACCGACTTATTGGAAATCATACATACTGATGTGTGCAGTCCGATGAGTGTTGAGGCTCGCGGTGGCTATCGTTATGTTCTCACTCTCACTGATGATTTAAGTAGGTATGGGTATATCTACTTAATGAAACACAAGTCTGAAACCTTTGAAAAGTTCAAGGAATTTCAGAGTGAGGTTGAAAATCAACGTGACCGGAAAATCAAGTTTCTGCGATCAGATCGTGGAGGAGAATACTTGAGTCACGAGTTTGGGGCACACTTAAGAAAATGTGGAATAGTTTCACAACTCACGCCGCCTGGAACACCTCAGCGTAATGGTGTGTCCGAACGTTGTAATCGCACTCTGTTAGATATGGTGCGATCTATGATGTCTCTTACCGATTTACCGCTTTCTTTTTGGGGCTATGCTTTAGAGACTGCCGCATTCACTTTAAATAGGGCTCCGTCGAAATCCGTTGAGACGACACCGTATGAATTATGGTTTGGGAAGAAACCTAAGCTGTCGTTTCTAAAAGTTTGGGGATGCGATGCTTATGTCAAGAAACTTCAACCTGAAAAGCTCGAACCCAAGTCGGATAAATGCGTCTTCATAGGATACCCAAAAGAAACTATTGGGTACACCTTCTACCTCAGATCCGAAGGCAAGATCTTTGTTGCCAAGAATGGATCCTTTCTGGAGAAAGAGTTTCTCTCGAAAGAAGTAAGTGGGAGGAAAGTAGAGCTTGATGAAGTATTACCTCTTGAGCCGGAAAATGGCGCAACTCAAGAAAATGTTCCTGAGGTGCCTGCACCGACTAGAGAGGAAGTTAATGAAAATGATCAAGATACTTCTGATCAAGCCCCTACTGAAATTCGAAGGTCCACAAGGACACGTTCCGCACCAGATTGGTACGGCAACCCTGTCTTGGAAATCATGCTGTTAGACAACGGTGAACCTTCGAACTATGAAGAAGCGATGGCGGGCCCGGATTCCGACAAATGGCTGGAAGCCATGAAATCCGAGATAGGATCCATGTATGAAAACAAAGTATGGACTTTGACTGACTTTCCCGTTGAGCGGCGAGCCATAGAAAATAAATGGATCTTTAAGAGGAAGACAGACGCGGATGGTAATGTGACCATCTATAAAGCTCGGCTTGTCGCTAAGGGTTATCGACAAGTTCAAGGGGTTGACTACGATGAGACTTTCTCACCGGTAGCGAAGCTGAAGTCCGTCCGAATCATGTTAGCAATTGCCGCATTCTATGATTACGAAATATGGCAAATGGACGTCAAAACGGCATTCCTTAATGGTTTCCTTAAGGAAGAATTGTATATGATGCAGCCGGAAGGTTTTGTCGATCCTAAGAATGCTGACAAAGTATGCAAGCTCCAACGCTCGATTTATGGGCTGGTGCAAGCATCTCGGAGTTGGAACATTCGCTTTGATGAGATGATCAAAGCGTTTGGGTTTACACAGACTTATGGAGAAGCCTGCGTTTACAAGAAAGTGAGTGGGAGCTCTGTAGCATTTCTCATATTATATGTAGATGACATACTGTTGATGGGAAATGATATAGAACTCTTGGACAGCATCAAGGCCTACTTGAATAAAAGTTTTTCAATGAAGGACCTTGGAGAAGCTGCTTATATATTAGGCATCAAAATCTATAGAGATAGATCGAGACGCCTCATAGGTCTTTCACAAAGCACATACCTTGATAAGATATTGAAGAAGTTCAATATGGATCAATCCAAGAAGGGGTTCTTGTCTGTGTTACAAGGTGTGAAATTGAGCTCAGCTCAATGTCCGACCACGGCAGAAGATATAGAAGAGATGAGCGTCATCCCCTATGCCTCAGCCATAGGTTCTATTATGTATGCCATGCTGTGTACCAGACCTGATGTTAACCTTGCCGTCAGTTTGGTAGGAAGGTACCAAAGTAATCCCGGCAAGGAACATTGGACAACGGTCAAGAATATCCTGAAGTACCTGAAAAGGACTAAGGAAATGTTTCTCGTTTATGGAGGTGACGAAGAGCTCGTCGTAAAGGGTTACGTCGATGCTAGTTTCGACACAGATCTGGATGACTCTAAGTCACAAACCGGATACGTGTATATTTTGAATGGTGGGGCAGTAAGCTGGTGCAGTTGCAAGCAAAGCGTCGTGGCGAGATCTACATGTGAAGCGGAGTACATGGCAGCCTCGGAGGCAGCACATGAAGCAATATGGGTGAAGGAGTTCATCACCGACCTAGGAGTCATACCCAATGCGTCGGGGCCGATCAAGCTCTTCTGTGACAACACTGGAGCTATTGCACTTGCCAAGGAGCCCAGGTTTCACAAGAAGACAAGGCACATCAAGCGTCGCTTCAACTCCATTCGTGAAAATGTTCAAGATGGAGACATAGAGATTTGTAAAGTACATACGGACCTGAATGTAGCAGATCCATTGACTAAACCTCTCCCTAGAGCAAAACATGATCAACACCAGAATTCCATGGGTGTTCGATTCATCACAATGTAACTAGATTATTGACTCTAGTGCAAGTGGGAGACTGTTGGAAATATGCCCTAGAGGCAATAATAAAAGCATTATTATTATATTTCCTTGTTCATGATAATTGTCTTTATTCATGCTATAATTATGTTATCCGGAAATCGTAATACATGTGTGAATAACAGACACCAACATGTCCCTAGTGAGCCTCTAGTTGACTAGCTCGTTGATCAACAGATAGTCATGGTTTCCTGACTATGGACACTGGATGTCATTGATAACGAGATCACATCATTGGGAGAATGATGTGATGGACAAGACCCAATCCTAAACATAGCACAAGATCGTATAGTTCGTTTGCTAGAGTTTTGCAATGTCAAAGTATCTTTTCCTTAGACCATGAGATCGTGTAACTCCCGGATACCGTAGGAGTGCTTTGGGTATGCCAAACGTCACAACGTAACTGGGTGACTATAAAGGTAGACTACGGGTATCTCTGAAAGTGTCTGTTGGGTGACATGGATCAAGACTGGGATTTGTCACTCCGTATGACGGAGAGGTATCACTGGGCCCACTCGGTAATGCATCATCATAATGAGCTCAGAGTGACCAAGTGTCTGGTCACGGGATCATGCATTACGGTACGAGTAAAGTGACTTGCCGGTAATGAGATTGAACGAGGTATTGGGATACCGACGATCGAATCTCGGGCAAGTAACATATCGATAGACAAAGGGAATAGCGTACGGGGTTGATAGAATCCTCGACATCGTGGTTCATCCGATGAGATCATCGTGGAGCATGTGGGAGCCAACATGGGTATCCAGATCCCGCTGTTGGTTATTGACCGGAGAGTCGTCTCGGTCATGTCTGCTTGTCTCCCGAACCCGTAGGGTCTACACACTTAAGGTTCGGTTACGCTAGGGTTGTAGGGATATGTATATGCAGTAACCCGAATGTTGTTCGGAGTCCCGGATGAGATCCCGGACGTCACGAGGAGTTCCGGAATGGTCCGGAGGTAAAGATTTATATATGGGAAGTCCTGTTTCGGGCATCGGGACAAGTTTCGGGGTTATCGGTATTGTAGCGGGACCACCGGAAGGGTCCCGGGGGTCCACCGGGTGGGTCCACCTGTCCCGGGGGGCCACATGGGCTGTAGGAGGTGCGCCTTGGCCTAATGGGCCAAGGGCATCAGCCCCACATAGGCCCATGCGCCTAGGGTTTAAGGGGGAAAGAGTCCTAGGAGGGGAAGGCACCTCCTAGGTGCCTTGGGGGGGAGGGAAACCCCCCTTGGCCGCCGCACCCCCTAGGAGATTGGATCTCCTAGGGCCGGCCACCCCCCCTTGGCACCCCTATATATAGTGGGGGAGAGGAGGGACTTCATACCTGAACGCCCTGGCCTTTGGTTGCCTCCATCTCCCTCTCCAACACCTCCTCCACCTCCATAGTGCTTAGCGAAGCTCTGCCGGAGTACTGCAGCTCCATCAACACCACGCCGTCGTGCTGCTGCTGGTGCCATCTCCCTCAACCTCTCCTCCCTCCCTTGCTGGATCAAGAAGGAGGAGACGTGGCTGTTCCGTACGTGTGTTGAACGCGGAGGTGCCGTCCGTTCGGCGCTGGTCATCGGTGATTTGGATCACGTCGAGTACGACTACATCATCACCGTTCTTTTGAACGCTTCCGCTCGCGATCTACAAAGGTATGTAGATGCATCTAATCACTCGTTGCTAGATGAACTCCTAGATGATCTTGGTGAAACGAGTAGGAAAATTTTTGTTTTCTGCAACGTTCCCTAACAATAATCACCCAAGCGTCTAATTATATAAGCATTTTCTTTTAATTGTCTACCAAAATAAGCATTGAAATTTTCTTGTTTGACAATAAAGTTATCAATCTTATCAAAGCATTGCCTAGCAGACTTATAGTGAGGGATATCACCTTCATCAAATCTATAGAGAGAATTTACCTTTACTACCTGTGTCGGGATATCGTGATCAGGAGATTCTTCAGTAAATAAATAATTAAGATCATATGTTTCTTCAATAGGCGGTATATTAAGACCATGTATTTCTTCAATAGGAGGTAAATTCTTAACGTCTTCAGCTTTAATACCTTTTTCTTTCATAGATTTCTTTGCCTCTTGCATATCTTCGGGACTGAGAAATAGAACACCTCTCTTCTCCAATTATTTTCATTTGTCAACATATTATTCAATAGAATTTCAGCTTCATCCGGTGTTCTTTCCCTGAAAAGAGAACCAGCACAACTATCCAGGTAATCTCTGGAAGCATCGGTTAGTCCATTATAAAAGATATCAAGTATTTCAGGTTTCTTAAGAGGATGATCAGGCAAAGCATTAAGTAACTTGAGAAGCCTCCCCCAAGCTTGTGGGAGACTCTCTTCTTTAATTTGCACAAAGTTGTATATTTCCCTCAAAGCAACTTGTTTCTTATGAGCAGGGAAATATTTAGCAGAGAAGTAATAAATCATATCATGTGGACTACGCACAGAACTAGGATCAAGAGAATTAAACCATGTCTTAGCATCACCCTTTAATGAGAACGGAAATATTTTGAGTATATAAAAGTAACGCGATCTCTCATCATTAGTGAACAGGGAAGCTATATCATTTAATTTAGTAAGATGTGCCACAACAGTTTCAGATTCATAGCCATAAATCGGATCAGATTCAACCAAAGTAATTATATCAGGATCAACAGAGAATTCATAATCTTTATCGGGAACACATATAGGTGAAGTAGCAAAAGCAGGGTCGGGTTTCATTCTATCTCTAAGTGATTCTTTGTTCCATTTAATTAATAACCTCTTAAGCTCATATCTATCTTTGCAAGCAAAAATAGCGGCAGAAGATTCCGCATCAAAAAGATAACCCTTAGGAATAACAGGCATATTTTCATCATCACTATCATCATCGTGTTCAGATTCAATAATTTCTCTTTATCTAGCCCTAGCAATTTGTTCATCAATAAATTCACTAAGGGGCACAGTAGTATCAGGCATAGAAGCAGTTTCATCATAAGTATCATGCATAGCAGAAGTGGCAAAATCAATAACATGCGACATATCAGAACGAATAGCAGAAGCAGGTGTAGGTGTCGCAAACTTACTCATAACAGAAGGTGAATCAAGTGCAGAGCTAGATGGCAGTTCCTTACCTCCCCTCGTAGATGAGGGATAGATCTTGGTTTTTGGATCTCTCAAGTTCTTCATAGTGTCCAGCAGATATAAATCCCAAGTGACTCAAAGAATAGAGCTATGCTCCCCGGCAACGGTGCCAGAAATTAGTCTTGATAACCCACAAGTATAGGGGATCGCAACAGCTTTCGAGGGTAGAGAATTCAACCCAAATTTATTGATTTGACACAAGGGGAGCCAAAGAATATTCTCAAGTATTAGCAGCTGAGTTGTCAATTCAAGCACACCTGGAAACTTAGTATCTGCAGCAAAGTGTTTAGTAGCAATGTAATATGATAGTGGTGGTAGCAGCAACAAAATTAAAGACAGCAAAAGTAATGTTTTTGGTATTTTGTGGTGATTGTAACAGTAGCAGCGGGAAAGTAAATAAGCTAGAACCAGTATATGGAAAACTCGTAGGCACCGGATCAGTGATGGATAATTATGTCGGATGCGGTTCATCATGTAACAGTCATAACATAGGGTGACACAGAACTAGCTCCAATTCATCAATGTAAGTGTTTTGTCCTACCCTCCCGTGCATGACATCTTTTGCATGACATCTTTTGTCCTACCCTCTCGTGGCAGCGGGGTCCTATTGGAAACTAAGGGATATTAAGGCCTCCTTTTAATAGAGAACCAGAACAAAGCATTAGGACATAGTGAATACATGAACTCCTCAAACTATGGTCATCACCGGGAGTGGTCCCGATTATTGTCACTTCGGGGTTGCCGGATCATAACACATAGTAGGTGACTATAGACTTGCAAGATAGGATCAAGAACTCACATATATTCATGAAAACATAATAGGTTCAGATCTGAAATCATGGCACTCAGGCCCTAGTGACAAGCATTAAGCATAGCAAAGTCATAGCAACACCAATCTCAGAACATAATGGATACTAGGGATCAAACCCTAACAAAACTAACTCGATTACATGATAAATCTCATCCAACCCATCACCGTCCAGCAAGCCTACGATGTAATTACTCATGCACGGCGGTGAGCATCATGAAATTGGTGATGGAGGATGGTTGATGATGATGACGGCGACGAACCCCCCTCTCCGGAGCCCCGAACAGACTCGAGATCAGCCCTCCCAAGAGGTTTTAGGGCTTGGCGGCGGCTCCGTATCGTAAAACGCGATGATTTCTTCTCTCTGATTTTTTTCTCATCGAAACTCAATATATGGAGGTGGAGTTGGAGTCGGAGACGCAATAGGGGGCCCACAAGGTAGGGGGGCGTGCCCTAGGGGGGGGGGGCGCCCCCCACCCTCGTGAGAAGGGTGTGGCCCCCCTGGTCTTCATCTTTGGCGAGGATTTTTTATTGTTTTTTCTAAGATGTTCCGTGGAGTTTCAGGTCATTCCGAGAATATTTGTTTTCTGCACATAAAACAACACCATGGTAATTCTGCTGAAAACAGCGTCAGTCCGGGTTAGTTCCATTCAAATCATACAAGTTAGAGTCCAAAACAAGGGAAAAAGTGTTTGGAAAAGTAGATACGACGGAGACGTATCAATGGCGAAGATGAAAAGTCTTGGGGATGAACTAGCTGCTGCCGGTCGTCCCGTATCTGATCCGGAGATGGTGGACTATATCTTGGCCGGACTGGACCGCGACTACAACTCCGTGGTGGCAGCGATCGGTGCTGTGAAAAACACCATCACAGCCGACGATCTATTTTCTCATATCTCTGCCTTTGATCAAAGGATGGAGATGCTAGGCGACTCATCTTCAGGCGGGTTCCACTCATCCGCCAATGCGGTCTATAGAGGCCGTGGCCAGTCCCACGACAGATCTCGCGGGCGCGGAGGAAGGGCGCGTGGCCGTGGTGATAGTGGTGACCGCGGTGATCGTCAGTCCTCTTGCTCCAATGGAGGCGGCGGATTCAGAGGCCGCTCTCGACGGCAACAACAACAACAGGTTCATGAGCAACAAGATGACTATCCAGAGTGTCAGATATGCTACAGACACCATCCAGGAGGTGCACGAGTTTGCTGGTGGCGTTATGAAGAAAACGACCAAGAAGAAAAGGAGGCGCATGCAGTCTCCTATGGCGTGGACACCAACTGGTACGCCGACAGTGCAACAACAAACCACATCAGAGGTGAACCTGACAAGTTGACGATGGGGGAGAAGTACAATGGAGGCGACCAAATTCGCACGGCAAGCGGTTCTGGTATGGATATCACACACATTGGCAGTTCAATTGTTAAAAACCCCGTGAAAAATTCACACTTGACCAATGTCTTGCATGTCCCTCAAACATCTAAAAATCTTGTTTCCGTTCATCGATTCACTCTTGATAACAATGTTCTTATTGGATTCCGAAAGTGCGTTATATCGACTAGAGGGGGGGTGAATAGGCGATTTTTATGAAAGTCTTCAAAACGTGGGAGTTATGAAGACAAACAGTAGAGATATGCCTATTACTATGCAGCGGAAGTTAGACTACACTAGGCAAGCCATGGTCAAGTATCAACAGAGTGTAAGCACAGTGACAAATAGCTGTAGTGTAATAAGGATCAGGTAGGAAGATACTATGAAACCAAACAGATCATACACTCACGTTGTGAAGACAAAAGATAGAACAGACAAGCAATGACTTCACAACGAGTGATCAGTAAGTAAAAGGAAGTGAAGATGAAACCAGTGACTCGTTGAAGACAATGATGTGTTGGACCAGTTCCAGTTGCTGTGACAACTGTACGCCTGGTTGGAGCGGCTAGGTATTTAAACCTTAGGACACACAGTCCCGGACACCCAGTCCTGAACATGCAGCTCAGGACACCAAGTCCTCACCGTATTCTCCTTGAGCTAAGGTCACATAGTCTTCGCCCAATCACTCTGGTAAGTCTTCAAGGTAGACTCCTAAACCTTCACAGACTTCGTTCACTGGCAATCCACAATGTCTCTTGGATGCTCTGAACGCGACGCCTAACCGTCTGGGGATGCACAGTCCTCAAGTGTAATAAGTCTTCAGATCACACAGACAAGAAGACTTAAGTGATGCCCAATTCTCTCTGGCTTTGGGTGGTTAGGGCTTTTCTCCTCGCTAGGAATTTTCTCTCAAAGGCTTCGAGGTGGGTTGCTCTCAAACGACAAAAGTCGTGCACTAAAATCTGAGCAGCCAACCGTTTATGGTTGTAGGGGGTGGGCTATTTATAGCCACTTGGCAACCCGACCTGATTTGTCCGAAATGACCCTCTCAACGGTCAGATTTCAAACTCTAATGGCAACTTTATTTGGGCTACAAGCAAAGCTGACTTGTCCGGCTCTGGACAAGATTCGCTCTCATTGTCTTCACTCGAAGACATAGGTTTTTGGTTTAGGCATCACTTCAGTCATTCTGACTGGTTCTCCTGGACCCCACTTAACAGTACGGTGGTTCCTATGACTCAACACAAAAGAAAAAGAACTACGAAAGATCTACGTCTTCGAGCTCCATAGGCTTCATAACGTGTCTTCTTTTGTCATAGTCTTCAATATGAATATCTTCATATACCACCTTTGACTTCAATGTTTTCATACATTTTTAGGGGTCATCTCTGGTAGTAAAACCGAATCAATGAGGGACTTCTACCTGTGTTATCCTGCAATTCTCACAAACACATTAGTCCCTCAACTAGGTTTGTCGTCAATACTCCAAAACCAACTAGGGGTGGCACTAGATGCACTTACAAATTCTCTCCTTATTTTTTCTTGGTTAAGGACTTGAGAACAAGGAGAGTCATTCTTAGAGGACGGTGCGTGGGAGGCCTCTACCCACTCATATCATCATCATCATCATCATCATCATCATGGTCCAATAAACAAGCAAATATTGTCACCAAGCTATCTACATCAAGATGGCATAGTCGTTTGGGTTATTCATCTTCAGTCATAGTTAGATATGTTCTTAGCAAAAATAAACTCTCTTATGAGCCTAGTGTTGAGTCAGTTTGTGATCCGTGTCAACAAGCAAAAAGTCATCAGTTACCTTACCCAATTTCTACTAGTGTGTCTACTGCCCCTTTACAACTTATCATTTTAGATGTATGGGGGCCAGCTCCTACTTCAGTTGGTAGATTTTCCTATTATGTAAGTTTTATTGATGACTATAGTAAATTTACTTGGATTTACCTATTGAAAAAAATGATCTGATGTATTCCAAGTTTTTCTCAATTTCCAAAATCTTGTTGAACGCAAACTGAACTCTAAAATCATTACTATGCAAAGTGACTGGGGTGGTGAGTATGAAAAATTAAATTCTTTCTTTCAAAAGCTTGGCATATCACACCATGTCTCTTTTCCTCATGCTCACCAACAAAACGGATTCGCTGAAAGAAAGCACCGTCACATAGTTGATATGGGGCTTGCATTGCTAGCAAATGCTTCCATGCCACTTAAATTTTCGGATGAAGCATTCTTAACTGCCACATATCTCATCAACTTGCTTCCAAGTAAAGTCATCAAATTTGAAACACCCATTACACGACTTCTTGGTGTCACACCCAACTATACATCTCTTCGTATTTTTGGTTGTGCCTGTTGGCCCAATCTTAGGCCCTACAACACACGCAAACTCGCTTTCCGCTCAAAGCGGTGTGTCTTTTTAGGCTATAGCTCCATGCATAAAGGGGTCAAGTGCCTTGATGTTCGTACTGGCTGGGTCTATATATCCAGAGATGTTATATTTGATGAGTCCGTGTTTCCCTTTGCATCCCTTCATCCTAATGCCGGTGCACTTCTCCGCAAGGAAATTCTTCTTCTTCCTTCACATCTTCGGTCTTTTGATCATGGGGGCGACAATTGTACTAACCAATGTGATGATATTCCTGCTGCACTACACCATGCACTAGAATTTCCTACCGACGTTTGTTGGAAAAAAGTCAGTATTGCCGACTGATAATCTATAAGGAAAATTTCTAACGGACTGTGGGTCGGGAAACCTCTATGCAGTGACGCATTGTTGGTCGGGAATACTACAACAGACAATGTCCAACAATCGGCCGGGAATTCTTTTATGGCCCACGAACCATCGGTCGGGAAATAACCCTGACCAACGATCAGACATTAAATGGGCCTTGCGCGCGAATGGCCGAAAGTTTAGCGCTAATAACCGGCTCGGCCCGCGAAGATTTCCCCCCAAAATCAATAGCTTATCATTTCGTTCCCCTCGCATGCGCAAAGGAGCCAAATCCCTAGCTCTTCGTTCCCCACGCGCGCCGCCTGGGGCTCTGGTGGTCGTTCCCACGCCGTCCCACCGCCGCCACACATCGCCCGGGGCTATCGCCGGTCGATCCCGACGCCATCCCACCGCCACCCCACCCCGCCCTGCCTCTGCAGCGCCGCCCCATGCCGCCCTCCCTCTGCCGCGCCGCCCAACGCGGTCCGGCCTCTCCACCGCCGGCCCCACACCCTCATGCTACATCCAGCAAAGCTGCCGCCCCCTCCCTGGCCGGACCTCCCGCATCTCCACCACGAAGGGACACGCAGCGGCGACGGCAGCGACGAGTTGGATCTGGGCAGCGTGCTACTGGGCAAGGGCATCGGTACGGGCATACGACTGAGGTACAGCTCCTCCCTCTCATCCTTGCCTCCCTGGAGGCGTATTGTGACAGTGGGCTGGTGGGGAAAAGAGTGCTCCGGCAGTGGGTAACGGGGAGCTCCGGCGGTGGGGAACGACCGATCGAGTAGATGTTCCAGTGGACAAGGCACCTCATGCTTTTCTTCTTCTCTGGTTCTCCGGTTTGCTATTGTTGCTAGCTAGTCTAATTGTGAGAAGTTGAGCTTTTGTGAGAAGCTTTGTGGTTGCAATATGAACCAATTTTAGAAGTTGAGCTGTTGTGTGCAGATTTTGTTCGTTTCCATTGCAAATTTTGTGGTAGCAATATATATTAATCTTTTGTTTGTGCAACAAATGCAGGAACAAATGGACTGAATGGAATTGACGTTAGCTTCAGAAGGAGGCATAATCTGGAAACTCCTAGCTCGCAGCACGGTTCCAATTCTCGACAAGTAATGAACTGTTTCCACATCTTTTCATTGTGTATCAATAATCCATCTTGCATGTAATAATTCTATTTCCATATTGTTGTCTGCTAGAACTCAAGAGTTGAAGCTGAGGAACATAATGATGGTGAAGACGACGACGATGAAGAGCCCTTTGTTCATAGAAGAGTTGTTGCAAAGCCCCCTCCAAGAAGCTCATCAGCCCATGAAGATGAAAGCCTTGTAATCTTCTCATCCTTACCTATATGTTTAAATTCTATTTTTTCATGTTTCTAAAATAATCATTGATTCCGATTGGTATGGATGTGCTTCTATATGCATGGACTGATCCTGAAACTCCTGATGCTAAGGCAACAATTATCTCCAGTTGATCCAGACACTATTGTGGGCGAAGAGCCCCTTGGACCAGCGACTTATGAGGTTCTTGTCAATGTTGAGATCAGAAGGGATACTATGGTGCCTTATGAATATGAAGGCTTACGATCTATCGCTGATGCTAACACAGTTCCATTGCATGACCATCTAGCAAGGTAATCATCAATAATGTGTGTTTCACTACTAGGAAAATGGCTATAGATGGAATTGACACTAATGGCGCACCAGACATGTGGTGCGCCATTACAATATACTAATGGCGCATCATGTGTTGGTGCGCCATTAGTGTCCAAATACTAATGGCGCACCACATCCACGGTGCGCCATTAGTAAAAAAAAAATTTAATTTTTTTTCAAAACTACTAATGGCGCACAGTGGGAGTGGTGCGCCATTACTGGCGCACCATGCCATGGTGCGCCATTAGTAACTTGGCCACCACTTCCACCGAATGCACCCCCCCCCCCGGTGGACCGCCTTTTCAGTTTAAAAAATAAAAAAAATGATGGAAATGTCAAAAAAATAAAAGAAAATAAGTTTCCCATGTGATATGTGTTCTAGTTGTTGTGAAAATTTACAAATATGAATTTCGACTTTATTTGCGAAATCTCTCGAGAATTTGTAAAATGGGCATAACTTTTGCGTACGAACTCGGATGAAAAAGTTTTTTATATGAAAAATCATCTACTCGAAAAGTTACATCTGAATTTAACGGGGGAACCCCGTTAAACATTTTCAAAATCCTCAAAAACCGAACAGAAAAAAAGATACAAGGCTTTTAAGATCTGGAGAGGCAAAAAAATTCAAAAAAATTCAAACTTACTAATGGCGCACCTACCCATGGTGCGCCATTACTATCTTCCCGCCTTCAAAATTCAAAATAAGTCAAAAAAATAAAAAATAAAAGTTACTAATGGCGCACCTGCCCATGGTGCGCCATTAGTATCTTCCCGCCTTCAAAATTCAAAATAAATAAAAAAAATAAAAAATAAAAGTTAGTAATGGCGCACATGCCCGCGGTGCGCCATTACTATGCCGTATATATGGTTGGGCGTGGTCCTCTCCTCCTTACCTCTTCATTCTTCTCCTCCACTCCACCTCTCCTCCACTCCATCTCCTCCTCTCCTCCACTCCATCTTCCCTTCTGTCCTCCACCATACTACCCTCCTCCTCTTCGGCGACCTCCTCCTCCTCCTCTCCGGCGACCTCCTCCTCCCTCCTCCCCTCCCCTCACGGTTTCTCCTCCCTCCTCCCTCCTCTCCGGTGAGCTCCTCCTCCCTCCTCTCCTCCCATCCCCTCATGGTTTCTCCTTCCTCCTCTCCGATACTCCGGTGAATTCCTCTCCGGCGACCTCCTCCTCCTCCTCTCCGGCGAACTCCTCCTCCTCCTCTCCGGCGATGTAGGCGAGCGCCTCTCCGGTGACCTCCTCCTCCTCTCCGGCGAACTCCTCTCCGGCGAACTCCTCTCCGGTGAAAGAACACGGCAAAAGAACGTACAAGATACAAAAACAGGAACAAAATTTGAAATAATATCGTGCCAAAAAATGAGCAAAAAAAACGAGCAAAAAAATCACGATCCAGATCCAAATTCAAAATTCAAAAATAGCAATGGCGCACAGTGGGGGTTAGACGGTGCGCCACTACTATTTTCCCGCCTTCAAAATTCAAAAATACTAATGGCGCACCAGTGGCCTATACTAATGGCGCACCGTGGCCTATACTAATGGCGTACCAGTGGTGCGCCATTAGTAAAAAATACTAGTGACGTGATACTAATGGCGCACCAGTGATGCGCCATTAGTAGGCAAAACTGGTGCGCCATTAGTAGCCTCCTAGTAGTGTTTTGTCCACTTATCTCGAATTGTTTGATGTGTGATAATGACTCATGGTCACTTTGCTAGATGAAAACCTACAAACCAGGGGCATCTTCCTCGTCCCACCGCCAAGGTATTTTTCCAATCACTATTTTTGAGCTAGTATTTATTTGTTTATTGTATAGGACTGGTCATTTAGCGGCGGCTCGGCCAGAAGCTATGAAAAGATATAGCGAAGCTAAGCACCATTTAGCGTTTTCCTTAAATCATGAAACGTTCAAAAAAAAGTATACAACCAGGCGTCATATGTGATATATTGCATATACTTGACTTATACACATGTTTACACATCAAAACCTGAGCACCAATCAGGTGCCTGGATTAATTTAATTGAAAAATTGCCTATTTACGCAACATAATCATGACCCGCATGAAGAGCCATATAGTTTGCTGAGAAATGTAAATCAGCACAAATACATCAGGAAATGGATATATCAAATTCACAAGAGGGAAAATATGCAGTGCTACAAACTCATAGGAGTGGATTTCTTGAGCAGATGACCTATATCAAAATGGGAAAATCTGCAAGAGAGAAAAAACAAACATATTGAACTATCTTCCGTTCTCACACAAACACATTGAAATTATGAAAATACAACAGACATGGTGAATTTGTTGTCCAGAGGACCTATAAGACAATGGGAAAAATTGTCTTCATCCTGAGAGATAGTTTAACAGAAAACCCAAGATATATATTGCTATGTATGGCACTCCATTCTGAAGCATATACAGCAAAATATACGAGTGTGGCGTTTTGGTGGCCGAGCTACCTGAAGGCCGAAATCTGTGATTTGTTTTCTGGTGGATATACATGCTGGCTATTAAATTGCAATACAATGTCCCATGGGTTCCGGTGCTGCGATTGTACATGGGCCTCGGGTACACAGCGCTATGCATGCACGTCATGTACCTGCTGGGCTGTTTTCAAACTTGGACATGTAGCTCGCCCTAGGTTGAGCTGGTGGGAAATTTAATATTGGTATTATGAACATGGGGCGCTACAGATAGATTTACTTTCATGCAGTGCAATTTTTTTGTTGCCTGATCAGACCATTCATCACCTTCGCGTGGTAGCTGGGCGAGGAACGGTTCACCATGGATGATGGATGGCCTGGAGTTCCTCTTTGAGGAAGCGGATTTAGGGCAAAACATTGCCGACTCTTGCAGTTTATGTTTCCCGTTGTAATCTTTTCCAACAAAAAATTGTGTTAGCTTGTATTTGCCACCGGGTTTTGCTGCCATTTCTTTGTCTGATTCGTCTGCATCTTGTTGTTGGATCTGATTCTGATGAGATGATAATCTGGGAATCGAGTGAATGAGTGAAAGAATGAAAACGATCGAGTGAATTTCGCCACTGGGCTGGCTCATTACTTCATCGAGTGGAAAGCTTGTCTCGCTTGAAGCAAAACATAGTTGCATCCCTTCTGTTGTTCTACCAGGTGGTTCGTGAATCTTCTCCAAACTTTTCAATTCGAGGCCTTGAGGCTCCATGTCCATCTTAGGTTTGTCGCATGATTCATGTATGTTAATGAGGCCTAGTCCCCCTTGCTCCTTCTGTTGGCATACCGTCTTTTAATTGACCAAGCAGAGCCCTCTCTGGACTACTTATGTACCCTTCCATACGAAAGCTCTTCTAATTTTGACAATATATTTGGAGAAGGTATTTACATACTCTGTTTGTCATACCAACCCACGACTTTCTTGGAAGACCAACACAATTATTGTGATCAAATTTGTTCAATAATATTTGAAATTGGAGTGGGGCTGATGACCCCTACCCACTTGATCTTTATTATTTGGGTGAGGGCGTTGACATATACAATGAACTAGATTGAACTACCATACAAATTACCACGGTACCTCAATATTTAGTCTACTATATTCATCGATGCATATACCTATATTTAATTATGTAGGTCCTAGAGCTTCGTCCACATATCGGTGAGAGGGACCTATTTGACGTGACCGGTGCCCATGGCAAGTCATGCTGCAACATGACGCCATGCATCAGCCATCCATACAACATCCAACACACAACCGTGACCTCAAAGCAAAGAGAGATCCACACTTGACGAATTAGGGATCCAACATAAAACAACACATCCAACACACAATTATTATGGACAAATTTGGTGATTATTTGGAATTAGGGTGGGGGGCGGTGCCCCCCCCCCCCCCTCCCCCCTCCCCTGGCCGTAGACATTATTACCTGGGGGAGGGTGTTGGCATATAGTGTTGGCATATAGACTATTTAATATTACTTGGATGATGGTGTTGGCATATAGAATATTAAGATACTAAGGTTGTGGAGTCACTAGGGCCACCTGTAAGGATGTGTGTCGTTGGTTGACATTTATTTTTCTTTTTATTAATTTTTGTTACAATTTTCCTCTATTTTCTATATTAACACTTTTACCTTAATTAAAGAATATTTATTAAAATTTGTGATGATTGAAAAATACGAATGTTTTTTAAATTCATGAAAAAATTTAAAACTCATGAATATTTTAAAGTTTAATTTCTATTGAATTTGCAAATATTTCTAAATCCATGATTATTTTAAAAATTCCCAATCATTTTAAAAATTCATGCTTTCTAATTAGCAACATTTATAAAAATTGAAGATTCTTATAAATCCATGAATATCTTTTGATATAACAAACTTTTTCAAAAGAACTAGCTGGCTTTTTGTAAGATCAGAGTCGAGCAAGTGGAAATTGTTAAGAGAGCGATTGGAGAAGGGAGCTGACTGCTGTGAGTGGGAGCTTCGTGGGCAGGCCCATGTGAACGTTATGGTTGAAATTCCATGACTTCAGCTTGGAATAGGATCTCCCAAGGCGTTCACACAACGACCCCCAGCTGACACCATGGCTGAAATTTGTAAGGACACCACACCATGTATCAAACAACTCCACTCTGCTCTCAGAACAAATACCTTCTCTAGCAGTATCCCATATAAAACCCCAAAAAACAACTAAAACATAATTGAAACCCCAGCCAATATAGATAAAACAAAAACGAAACAACCGACCGCAGTAATCTGCTAAAGGAAAAAAAAGATCCCACAAATGAAGAACGGCGCGGCAAAGCGGGCGTTTTTTTTTTGCGGGGGAGTGGCAAAGCGGGCGTTAGCTCCTAGTAGAGAATGAACTAGATTGAACAACTATCAAAATTATTGTTGTTCCTTTATATTTGCTCTCCTATATTGACTTGAATATACAGGCTTAGGCTCACCGTGACTGCCGTTAACCATCCCTCTATTGTTCTGGTGGTACACGCAGTAGACATCAATCACATTTAGGCTTAAGTATATGCAAGTTGAGCCCCTAGTATACAAGCTGCTGTGTGTACTGCTTCTGAAATGGCCGAACGTGACTTGAATATACAGGCTTAGGCCTGGCCCAAATGGAAACAGGTTTCAGTATTTTCTTTTCTTTTCTTTTTCGGCGGGAAAGCAAGGAAAAGTAGCACCTGAAACTCAGTGATGGTGCCTAGGGTTCTCTACTATATATATATTAATTATGGTTGGATGATGTGACTCTCATAAATTCGTCATATCTATTGTAAAATAAAGTGTTCTAAAATAAAAAGGTTAGGTAGGAAATTGGCTCCTAAAATCAAATAAGTAGGATAAGCGGGACCCCTATTCTGAAGTGAAACAGTTGCTGGTCCATCGATGGGCAGCAGTGCAGCGCACTACAAGATCTCAGCCTTACGTGGCCTTAATCAACCTGCTGATTGTCCAGAAACTAAACATCGTTGATGATTCTCGCTACGTACCTTACCCAGCAAGCGTACCAATCATCGCCACACAAGGTGAACTCCAGGTCAGTTCTAGATGACCCTATGACCGATGAACCTGTGATCGACTCTGGATCGAGTTGCAGCACAACATCACCACCATCTTCAGGTTCCAGCATTCGCATCAGCACTATTCTGACCACCAGAGACTATGTGCTTGAGCTTGCAGCACATGCATCCTTGTTCCAGCCCGGCCCCTTTCACAACATCAGGCGTATCTGACCTAGGCAATGTCTCAAAATTAGGCGTAATCAGATTGTAGATATTCAAGAGCTTGTGATCAATGACGAACAAAAGTAGGTTCCTAGTATCGGGCATCACTCGGTACATTGCTCATACCTCTCCCATGAAGGCCCATACCGTCATTAAGGCTCACTCGGTACATTATACCTCAAGAAGCCAGTAGCATTGAGCCGTTTCTGAATCATGACCGAAGTTGTTCAACGAAATCTTTAATCTATGTCCATTAAGTCTAACCTGAACCGCGGGCAAACACAAGCAGTTTATCTTCCTCTGCATATAGTATCCATCGTGGGTCAATATTTCCATTGCGTCCACCAGTCATCGAGCTGTCAAGCATCCATCTTCGTCATGCATGTACATTGTTTGTTTGCTCTTTCCAGATTCCACCATTGCCTCTATGCCTGATGAAGAAAAAGAAGAAGTGGAGGGCTTTGAACAATCATGATTGCAACTATGCATTGGAAGATTGCAGAAGGAAGGGCTTCACTATACAGCAGAAACATGACACCTTTTGCCCGCAGGTTGAAAACTGAATCCACATAAGATTGAATTTTTCAATCTCACAACACAATAAAAGGCAGGATATTCAGATTCTGTGATGATGGCGGCAAGGTTTCTTTTTCTTGGTCGGCAGCAGCAGCTCTGCAATGGATTCAGTTCAGTTGAGAGAATCTCCACAAACACAAAATCCAACCCTGCATACATAGCAATGTGTATACAAAGTTGCAGAATCTGAAGTGCAGCACTAACAGCGCTCACAAACAGACGTTAAATGCAAGCCAGAACAAACAAACTGTCCACCATAGTTAGCGGCTAATTGACCTAGCCAGAGTTTTCAACTAGTTTTGTACGTTGTCAGGCCGTAAGTCCTCGTTGGTTTGGATGGTACATTAAATGACAGTGATTGATTTTAGCGGACTTCTGTTGAGGTACAAACATTAACAATAAAATCAAGATTAGGAAATTAAGAGAAGTCCAGGGGCAGAGCTAGACTAACTCTGAATGTTCCCTCAACCTCAACTCTGGATCCACTCGGCGTTAGGACGACAAGCTCTTACACCTCCCGTGCCATGTACTCCTGGCAGATCATTTCAGTTTTTCATCGTAATTGATGCAGATGGGGACAGATCACACCTTGTGATAATGTGTGACTTGAGAGGCTTCTACAGATTTCGATTCTTGCCATCATGCCCCACTCTTTCTCCAACCATCTAGACTGGGAGATGGCGACCCGAGGGGCGACCCGTGGGGCGACTACGGCTACGCCGTCATCGGCGGTCGGAGTTCAGAGGCGAGTGGGCGGACGGTTCTGGGCTTTAGCGGGAACCGATGAAGAAGATGAAGACGGAGATGGGGATGCCGCGGTGGCCTCCCCGGGATCGCCGACCCCGTCTGATCTTATCTGCGAATTCTTCCAGTCCGGCTACGACGAGGATGAGGTGGCAACGACTGTGGACAAGATCCTGCCTCCCGACGATCCGGCGCGAATTGGGCTAGATGCGAGTGAGAAGAAGGAGATGATCCGGCGCGTGGTTCATCGGAGAACGGCGGCGACGGCGGTCCGACCATGGGAGGGCCCCTTGCCTAAGGTTAGTCTCCGGAACTTAACAATTTTCGATCTGATCCGTCCGGATTCTTGGACTACGATTACTAGAAGGAAGAAGGCGCGTCAGCCAGTGTCTCGATCGGCGCCGGAGGGGAACGCGGCAGCCATGCCGGCGATCCCTGCGATCCAGATCGCGACGGCGCGTCAGGAGCGTTTGAAACACTTGTTGGGCTTCTGTGGGCCAGTTTTGCCTGAAGCTTTAACTTTGTCTGTTGGGCCCGAGACTGCTGGGTATGAGGCCCAGGCAGGTCCGGTTTCCATGAGCGTTTTTCTTGATCGTGCATGCGATTCCATCGATCGTGCTGCTCCGGTTTCGTCCCAGCCGCGCGCTAGGGTTCGCAGGCAAGGGACGGCTGGGTTCCGATCTTCTGGTCTTGGCCGTGTAAAGCGCATCCGCCCTCTCACATCTGGAGCCGGTCGGGCAAGGAGCATCCGGCCGCTCAGTGAGATGGCTGGTCGTGGGGCAGCGCCGCCGCCTGCCATGAAAACCAACGCAGCAGGTAGGGGTGGGGCGGCCCCGCCGCAGGTGGCGGGTGCTGGGCGAGGAGCCCCGGCGTCGCCCGGTCAGAGGCCACCAGCGGGTAGTGGAGTTGCGCCGGCTAATCCGGGCCGAGGCGCTGGCCACCCGGGCGTCCGGCCACCGGGGCAACTGCCCCCTGCTGCAGGGCGGGGCGGGCTGAGGCCGCCTGCGCCGAGTGGGGCTCCCGCTGCTCAGTCAGTAGCGGGTCGTGCTAGCCTTCGGCCGCCGGCGCCGGCCGTGGCTGCAGCGACTCAGGTGGCCCGCGGCGGTACTACCCATGGGGTGAAGCAGACACCTTCGGGCGGTCCGGCTCGTACTGCTCCTCCACCCCACTACGTCGCTAGGCCGGCTCAGAATCGCGCGGGTCCGACGCAGACGGGACATAATTCCAGCAGCGGAGAGCCCAATGATCCGCCCCGAGGCCAGTGGGGGGACGACGGGTATGATGCATATGGTGACGGACAGCATCGAGGTTCCTCCTCTACGGGTGGAGGTCGTGGATTTGCCTGGCACAGTGACGGGTTAGCGGAGAGACCGTTTCTCAGCCCTTCAGGCGGTTTTGTCGAGGGGGCCTCAGGCCCGGACCACCGCCAGAGAGGAGGCTACTGTGGCCATCGTGGTGGCCGGGGTGGGGGCCGTGGGAGATATCGCCGACCGCCTCCGCCTAGGGCAGTTGATCCTGCGGCGTCTGCAGTGGAGCCCGACCATGCTTCTACTGAGCTTCCTCCCCAGGCGATGGAGGTGGTGAATGCCTTGGGCAGTGTCGAGGTCCTGAGGCTGGGAAGGTGGCTGAGGATACCGACAGGCCCGATGCTGAGAGGGTGTCCAAGTATGCGCGCAAGAAGGAGAAGATGCTTTGCTACCGTTGTGGGGAGAAGGGCCACTTCATTGCTGAGTGCGTGGCCGAGCTGTGTGACACGTGTGGCAAGCCGGCTCATGCCTCGGGGGAGTGCCCGTTTTAGCGTGACCAGGCTCCGTCGCTGACTGTGTATGGAGTTTACTGTGCCGAGCTCATGTTTTTTGAATCACCGGCTGCGCGAGAGATTCCGGAGGAGACCCCGAGCCTGACTACCGGGGTTTTCAAAGCTACCCAGGGAGAGATCACTGAGGCTCAGATCGTGCGGAGGCTTCAGGAGCTGGCTCCGGGGGACTCCCGGTGGGAGCTGGTGGTTCTCGAGGATAAGATCTATAAGGTCGACTTCCCCATGGTGGATGACCTGCAGCGGTTGTTGAGCTTTGGTTTGTTTCGAGTCCCTGTCACTTCGTGCATTCTGGAGTTCCACGAGTGGCAGAAGGTGGAGCCTAAGGGAAAGCCGCTTACGCAGGTCTGGTTGCGGTTTGTAGGGGCCTCGTCTAAGCCTTTGCAGGATGTTCGAGTGGTGGCCAGTTTGGGCACGTTGGTTGGGAAGACGGAGAGAGTTGATATGGCTTTTACTCGGGCTCATGGGGTGGCCCGACTTTTAGTCAGTGTTCTGGATATTGAGTTCGTGCCTGATGTGGTCAATTGGACCTATAGGGGCGAGGTGTTCCCGCTCGATGTTGAGTTTGAGGACACTGATCTGTTTGCAGATACGGTTAATGGGAATGATGTTGATATGCATGAGGGTGATGGCGATGCGGGCGCCAATGGGGCGCAGCCTGATGAGTCCGCACGAGAGGGGTCTAACGCCTCTCGCCCAGATGCTCAGTTGCCCGGGGATGGGACCGGGGTTGAGCCGGCAACATCGCCATCGGTGCATATGACCTCGTTGCGGTTCGGGTCTTTTGAGCCAGCATCAGCGCCGCCTAGGCTTTGGAGTGACCGGGTTGACTCCGATGATTTGTTTGAGCGCACGCTTCCTCTATTGGAGTTTGAGGGGGCTGGTGGTTCTGGTCGCTTGGTGAGGGCCTCCTCGGTTAGGACTCTGGATGGAGATGGGGTGGGGGAGCCGGAGGTTGCTTCTCTCTCCCTTCCTTCTCCTGTGGTCGAGGCTCCGGTGCGGATGGCTACCTGTGAGCTGGTGTTGGGGGGAGGGGGGTCGGGGCAGGAGGCCTTGATGTCTCCCCTCCATATCCCGACGCCGGTGACGTCGGTCACGTTGGGGTCGGCCAGAGCTGGGGGATGGAGCCCGAGGCAGGTGGCCTCGGCTTCTGCTACTCCGGTGGTGGCGGCGACTCCTGCGCCATCTTCTGCGTTGGGGGAGGGGCTAAGGCAGGAGGCCCTGGCTCATCCTTCTTCCCCGACGGTCTGGAGGACCACCTCTCCTTCGCCGATAGCTCTTCCGTTTGCACTGGCGGATGGGGCGGGAGGAGAGCATGGGCAGGCGGCCCCCGTCATCCCCTCCCCGTTCGCACCGGTGGCAGAGGACCCCGGCGTGGGACACCCATCTGTGGGGCTTGGGAGCCCGCAGCCGCCTCCTCTGGTAACCTCGGTTGACCCTTTGAGGGATTCAGCGCCAGGTTTTACTAGGGAGGAGGTTGTTGCTTTTGGCGGGATCCCGGACCCTGTCTCGACGGGGAGACGGACGAGCGCTCGTATCCACGAGCTCCCGGAGGTGGATGATATGCAGCAGCGGTGCGCTATGAGGGCGGCCAAGCTTCACGAGGCTGCATCATCCTCTGGTATGTCCGTCAACGTTTCTAACTCTTTATTGCATTTTTCTAATGAGGAGATTATAAATAATGCAAACCAGTTAGGAGTTTCACTAGGTGCCACGGATAGTGAGATCAATAATTCGGTCAATGATCTGTTAGATTTAGAGGCGGAACGTGTCTTAGACACTATTCGTAATCTTGCAGCAGTTAAACCGATGAATGATGATGAGATTGATGCGTTAGGGTTTAGAGTGCTAGATAATCTGTGTGCGGATCTAGCACCTCCCAATCAGATGGTTGAGGATGATGATGTACCCATCGAGATTGACGCTGATAATTTAAGTCCACCCGGTTATGAGGACCGAGAGGCAGAGCCTAGTAAACCAAAACGTAAGTGGAACCGGAAGATCTATCCTGATTCCGCGGTTCGTAGGAGTGCTAGGATTCGTATTACTAAAAAATTCCATGATGAAATATGAGAGGAATTTTTTGGAATAGCAGAGGTCTGAAGGACTTGGCTAAAAGAAGGTTCCTTGCTGAGGTAGCTTTAGAGCAGCAGTTAGATTTTGTCGCTCTATCGGAGACTGGTAGAGAAAACTTTGCGCCCCAGTTTCTTTCTTCCCTTGTGGGTGGTATTGATTTTGATTGGCATTGCCTCCCTCCGCGAGGTAGATCGGGTGGTATCTTACTCGGTGTGAGATGCGATTCGCTTGAAGTCCGAAGTGTAGTGATGGGTGACTTCGCGGTAAAGTTTCGAGTCAGGTCCAAGATAGATGGTTTTAACTGGGCTTTGGTGGCGGTTTATGGTGCCGCACAGCCCGAGCTTAAACCGGAGTTTCTGGCGGACCTTGTTCGAATCTGTGGGTCAGAACAGCTTCCAATTTTGGTTGGAGGTGATTTCAATATCATCAGAAGGAAAGACGAGAAGAACAATGATAACTTTGACGGCAGATGGTCGTTTATGTTCAATACCATTATTGAAAGCTTGGATCTGAGGGAGATTGAGCTTTCTGGTAGAAAGTTTACCTGGGCTAACGCTCTGCCAAATCCGACTTATGAAAAACTTGATCGAGTTCTTGCAAGCGTGGAGTGGGAACAAAAGTTCCCTCTGGTTACGGTGCAAGCTCTCTCGAGGGGAATATCCGATCACACACCCTTGTTTGTGGACTCAGGGGAGCCGAACCACGTGGGTAACAAGAACACCTTTTCTTTCGAGATGTCATGGTTCGAACGCGAGGGGTTCTTGGATTTGATTGCCAGGGAATGGGCTAGAGGTGCAGGAGGCGTGACTGCGATCGAGCGTTGGTAGAATAAGATTAGGCATTTGAGAAGTTTCTTACGGGGATGGGCTAAGCACCTCAGTGGTGTGTATAAGATTGAAAAGGATAGACTCCTTTCTCTTATACAGGCCCTGGACATAAAGGCCGAATCCAGTATCTTACTGCCTGCTGAGCTTCAGGTTAAAAATGAGGCAGAAAAGAGGTTGAAAGAACTGCTCCGCGAAGAAGAATTGAAGTGGGCTGTGCGTGCTAAAGTGCGCAAAGTGGTCCAAGGGGACGCAAATACTCAATTCTTCCATTTGATAGCTAATGGGAAGCACAGAAAGAAGCGCATCTTTCAGCTTGAACAAGATGAGGGCACTATTTTAGGACAAGACAGCCTAAAAACGTATATTACCGAGTATTACAAGCAGTTATTTGGACCCCCGGAGGATAATTGTGTGTCCCTCGATGAGTCTAGGACTGAGGATGTGCCTCAGCTAACGGCTGCCGAAAATGATATTCTGGTTGCCCCGTTCTCAGAGAAGGAGGTGTTTGATGCTATTGCACAGATGAAAAACAATAAGGCTCCCGGTCCGGATGGATTCCCGGCCGAGTTTATAAAAAGTGCTGGCACATTATTAAGGGGGATTTGCTACCTATGTTCCATGACTTGTTCTCTGGATAGCTTCAGTTATTTCACTTGAATTTTGGAACTATCACATTGCTTCCTAAGAAAACGGATGCTGTGAGAATTGAGCAATTCAGGCCGATATGCCTCCTCAATGTTAGTTTCAAAATTTTCACCAAGGTAGGGACTAATAGGCTCACACAGATTGCGCATTCTGTGGTGCAACAGTCCCAAACTGCTTTCATGCCGGACAGAAACATCCTTGAAGGGGTGGTTGTCCTGCATGAAACGCTCCATGAAATCCATTCCAAAAAATTAGATGGAGTAATTTTTAAGGTGCATTTCGAGAAAGCGTACGATAAGATCAAATGGCCATTCCTCCAACAGTCATTGCGTATGAAAGGTTTTGATGAAGCCTGGCGTCGAGAGGTTGAATCATTTACGCAAAAAGGTAGTGTGGGAATTAAAGTTAATGATGACATAGGTCATTACTTCCAGACACATAAAGGCCTAAGACAAGGAGATCCGATGTCCCCTATCCTATTTAACATTGTGGTGGATATGTTAGCAATTTTGATAGGAAGGGCT
Source organism: Triticum aestivum (assembly GCF_018294505.1). Lineage (NCBI taxonomy): Eukaryota > Viridiplantae > Streptophyta > Magnoliopsida > Poales > Poaceae > Triticum > Triticum aestivum. The sequence continues at coordinate 739,129,949 of NC_057812.1, forward strand.
AAGGAAAATGGTCAAGTAGGTGGATTGATACCTCATCTCGTTGATGGAGGTGTATCCATCCTTCAGTACGCAGATGATACAATTATCTTTATGGAGCATGACTTGGCCAAGGCAAGAAATATGAAGCTTGTGTTATGCCTATTTGAACAATTGACCGGGTTAAAGATTAACTTTCATAAGAGCGAGCTGTTCTGCTTTGGTAAAGCTAAAGATGAACAGGAGGCTTATAGGCAATTGTTTGGGTGCGAGTTGGGAGAGTTGCCCTTCTCTTACCTGGGGATTCTAATCCACCATCGTAGGCTGACAAACAAAGAGTGGAAGTGCATCGAGGACCGATTTGAGAAGAAACTGAGTTGTTGGAAGGGTAAGCTCATGTCATACGGAGGCCGACTAATCCTGATTAATTCGGTGCTCACGAGCATGCCTATGTTTCTCCTCTCGTTCTTTGAGGTCCCAGTTGGTGTTAGGAAGAGACTGGACTTCTATCGATCGCGTTTCTTTTGGCAGGGTGATGAGCTTAAACAAAAATATCGGCTTGCTAAATGGGATATCATCTGTAGACCGAAAGACCAAGGGGGTCTCGGTATTGAGAATCTAGAAATTAAGAATAGATGCCTTCTTAGCAAGTGGCTGTGGAAGCTCTCAACGGAGAATGATGCCATGTGGGCTCAAATCCTTCGTGCCAAGTACCTCCAGACAAAAACTTTGTCCCAGGTTACAGTCAGGCCGACTGATTCACCCTTCTGGAAAGGTTTGATGAAAGTCAAACAAGCTTTCTTTAATAGGATGAGGTTTGCTATTGGAAACGGCTCTAGTACACATTTCTGGGAGGATACTTGGCTTGGAGAAACACCTTTGGCTATCCAATATCCGTCTTTGTACCGTATTGTTCAATGACGTGAAGTGTTCATCGCCTCGGTTTTTCAATCTATCCCCCTTAATATTCTGTTCCGACAGACGCTAACGGGCAATCGTTGGGAAGAATGGCTCCGTTTAGTTAGGAGACTGATGGAGATCCAACTATCTCAACAACCCGATGAATTACGCTGGAAATTGACTAGGTCTGGAGCATTCATTGTTAAATCAATGTACATTGATGTTATTAATTCGAACTCCATTCCTACCTCTAAACATGTTTGGGCTGTCAAAGTTCCTTTGAAAATAAAAGTGTTTATGTGGTTTGTCCATAAACAAGTTATTTTAACAAAGGACAACTTGATAAAGCGTAATTGGACAGGACCTACTAGGTGTAGTTTCTGTGGGATGAGACTATCAAACATCTCTTTTTTGATTGCCCGTTGGCCAAAGTACTTTGGCAGACGGTCCACATTGCTTTTAATATCAATCCACCGAATTCTGTTAACGCGCTATTTGGGACATGGCTTAATGGGATTGAGCCTGACTTAGCGAGACACATTCGGGTTGGAGTTTGTGCTTTGCTGTGGACTATCTGGACTTGCAGAAATGATTTGGTTTTTAACAGAATATCATGTATACATTTTTTGCAGGTTTTATTCCGCACTACGGCTCTGATCCGTTCATGGTCGCTACTCACCCAGACGGAGGCCAGGGAGCATTTGGTTACTGGGTCTTTCCGATGGGAGATGGTAGCTCGGGATATCTTCAACCGGTTTGGATGGCGGTCATGTAATAGGATAGGCATGTAGTTTACCTATCTAGTTTTAGCCAGCCGGTTGTGGCGTCTGTTCATGGCTAGTGGGTGTTTCTAGCCTTCTTTGGCTCTGTGTGAGCTTTTTTCCTTTTTTTCTTATTACTTTTGGAGACCTTGGAACCATATTGGCACTGCGTTATTTGGTTAATAAGATGGTCGTATGCATCTTTCTGATGCAGAGGCCGGGGAATTCCCCCTTCTCGAAAAAAAATTGATGCAGATGGGAAAAAAGACTTCAAATGCTAATCACTGTCAAGGTTAATTTCTTTTAGAGAGGAGACAAAAATCTGTGGTTGGTTTTTATTATTCTCGTCCAAATAAAAAACTTGTTAATTGAGTTGATTTAATACTCTAGTCTCTACTTAAATGCAATATTAATACTCTCCAGAGGTATTTGCTTATCGATGTACATTTTCTCATTAGAGTTCGAAACATCAATCTTGACTTTTCTCATACAGTAGTAAATCATGCGTAAGGGCCTTTTTGGTCGCATGATTCAACAAACACTGGAACATGAAAAAGCAGAGATACAATGTACTATAATGCTCCAAATATACTATAATTGTTGACATCTCGAATCCCACAGCAAGCGGAAACACAATATACTATAATTGTTGTTGTTTGGTTGCACCACGGAAAAAACACAAAAAATACTATGGAGATTGAGTGGATGTCACTCCAAAGAATTTATTGAGGTTATACCTCTTGCTAAATATCCGGTCGAACTATATTGTAGATAAGCACAAAAATTCAGACAATAAAACCTAATGCAATCCTGTAGAACACTGGTCACATCATACAACAATACAAGCCAATTCTGCCCACAACAGGCACATAAATTTGTAGCTGTTCACACACGAACACGTCACCGTGTACCCTCGATGCCGGGGGTGATGCACCGCAGCTCACGTCGAAGGAGACCCGCCGGAAGCGCGGTACACAAGACAATCCGGCGGGCGCTTTTGTAGACCCGAAACCCCGCACGCCCGGGAGGGACCCCGTCAGGGGGCGCGGCGGCTATGGGCTGCCCTAGGTCGACCTGATCGCCCATAGGGCCTCGAGGTTCGCCGCCCTACAATGAAGAAAAACGAACGAAGAACGAGGAAGAAGAAGAACAAGGGAGAAGGAAAAGTAAAGGTAAAAGATGTAAATATACTTGATCGATTGTGCGTTGTTCAATCGGCCGTCACCTCTTAGGTATATAAGAGGCGGCTGGACTTCCCATGCAAGGAAAAGGCTTGGATTCACGTCCAAAATCCTAGTCAAATTCGGATTGGTTTTGTCCGAACTTTCCAAAACTGTTCGGTCTAAAATTGGCTGCACATTGTGGGTCTTTTTTGAGGCGGTAAACGACCTCGGACGGAAACGAGCCAAAAAGCAATATTGACCGTTTCGATGAGACGAACAACTTTCATGTTGAACGTTTTTTCATTAGAGGTTATCTCGAAGGTCAAATCGCTCGCGCAAAACAGCTAATTATTCACGCAGCTCATCAGACATACCCACATATGTGTCTGGTTGCGGGCGTCATATTTTGCTCACTTGAGGGTCGCGCTGTGTGGGCTCTAACTTTTGCATACGAACTCCGATTGAGACATTTCTTATATCAAAATCGATTGTTTCGACGAGACGAAGACAATCCGCGTAGATCACTTTTCCATACGAGGCAGTCTTGGGGATCAAATCAGCCGAATAGTGTTCTGAATACAAAATCTCGGTATTTTGAACACAACTTCGGCCTTTGAGATGAGATCGGACGGCGATGGCCGAAACTTTGAAGATGTTTATATCAACAATATGGAACTCTTTCATGTAGATCACTTCTCCATTTGAGGCCATCTTAAATAAGTTCTTGACTGTGCCAAAATCTGGTGTCAACACATGCCCCCCTGTTTTTGGCAAAGCTTGTGTGCCGAAAAATAACTTGCACGAAGTTTGTTATAAGCGCGATGTCAACACTCCATCGGCCATTTGTACGTGCTTAGGACGATAGGTATATATCAGCCATTTAGATTAGCAACAAAGTGAAGCTAATTGAACATATGATGATTTGGTAATACCCTTTCATGATGTAAGAAATTACATTGCATCCATGGATTAAAATAAGCCCACTGAGGGTATCCAATCATACCTGATAAAGAATTCTATGGCATATGCATCAACGACATAGTTGAAGAATATGGATAATGTGTGGACCGAAGATGTTGAAAGCTTCGGCGTGGTCCTTCATAGTTTTCACTATTTTCCTTCTTCACCTTTGCCGCACTCCTTGTAAAGGAAGCTCGCACATAATTCTTATTTTGAATACTTCCTTTTGGAACCCATGCCATGTTTCTCTTTTCAAGTTCTTGTGCACTAAGCTTTTGCAACTTCTTCTTTTGCGAATACGATAAGCCGAGTGGGCACCCCGGCTGCGATTTTGTTTGAAGTAATGGCAATTCTTGTTTTACCTTGTGCACTCTATTCTTCCCTTCAGATTTGGCACTTGATTGACTTGCCTCATTACCTTTTATAGCCAATGTCAACAACTTAATTGACTCTTTATCATTTGAGATCATAGCTGAAGTGGCACTCTTACAACCATCTCTTTTGACGCGATAGACTTGCTCAACCACCTCCTTATTCTTCCTTGTGTTTCGGACCGATTCTTTTTTATTGAAACGGTCTTGAACATATGACTGGTCATTGAATGTTGGTCTTCTTGGAGTTGCATAATATTGGCGAGATGGTTTATAATAATATGGGGAATGTGCCCTTGTATTATACTTGTCCCATGATGAATATGGATTTGCGTGAGCATAGGGAGGCATCCACGACATTGGCATTGACGGCCCAAAATAAGGATATGAATAAGTTGCATTCAAATTCTCTTCTTGCCAATATCGATCCTTGGATTTGCGCCTAGGGGGTGATCTTGATGCTTTTGCATTAGTTGGCTGATAAGCACTGCTCTCCTCACTTATCTTCTGATATTTTTCCAATAGTTGCGCGAAAGTGACTTTCGGCTTTTTACCTTTGTGCTTACGTCGGCTTTTGTTTTCTTTGGCTGTGCTTGCACAGATCTTTGGATTTTCTTGTTGCCCCTCAGTCCTTGGCGTCTTCATTGTAGCTTCGATGGAATTCTCGCCCTCAATATTATGTTCATTATGCTCTTCAACAATTTCTTTACTTGAAAGCTTGATCCCATCACCTGCACTTTTTACCTTCTCTTTAAATGGATCGGCTTGAAGCAGCCTATGCAAAAACCTTTTACCATCGAGACCAATTGGAATAGACTCATCATCTTTTGGTGTCTCACAAATTTCAATTGTCCTTTATCAATGGCCGATTTAACTATTTGACGAAAACATGTTGCAATGCTCAATACTATGCTTGAACGAATCATGCAACTTACAATAGATTCGTCCTTGGATATATGGCTTGACATGGTGATTAAGAATTCTAATATAATTATTTTTCAACAATAAATCAAAGATTTGATCACACATGTTTGAATCGATGGTATACGTTGTGTTTTCTAGCCGATCTTGGTGTGCGAACGGCTTTGGAGGTAAGCAAACGAATGGTTCAGATTTAGAATCTTCCCATTCAGCTATATATTGTATTTTGCACTCTATCTCTGATGTCTTTGTATAAGATATAATATTAGCATCGGATTTCTCAAAATAATTTAACCTTGGCTTTATATTTCTGAAACAAAAATAGTTAAAACACACATGTCTCAATTGAGACCATGCGTAAGCCAAGTATGAAGCAAGCAAAGCTACCCAATTAGATATGAACTCTAAATAAAACAATGGGATAAGCTTTGGCTCCAATAATAAGTCACTATCGGTCTCTTCGAATGGTACAATGTATTGACCGATATGCTTTGTAATTTTATTGCTATCAGTCTCTCTGAATGGTACAATGTATTGACCGATATGCTTTGTAACAATTTTATTGATAACAAGTAAATTACCCTTCATCATTGGTCTTTCAAAATTACTTATGAGATTTTTCCTAATAGATGCATCAACAATAAAGCTGTGACCAAATCTGAAAATAGGTAAATCATTTGCTAGACATACCTCTTCATACACGCTGGGAGAGCATGATGGTTGTGATACTTGAATAATACTTTGCTCCACTTTTAAATGACTCTCCAATGCATTGGCGTCCTCTGTTTCTTCAATAAATTCAGTACACATACTATTCGATTCGACTTTTTTAATAACCGAATTAACTTTGTTATCCGAATCACCACTCTTTGTTTCTTTGATTCGCAAGGTTGCTTGTTCTTGTCTAAATTCAGCAAACATTGCAGCTAGGCTATCTTTAAGATTTTTTCGACCAATTCCTGCCCAATCTTCATCGGATTGCCCCCCAATACTTTGAGACGCTTGCGGCAATGGTGTGTTGCCGAAATTCTGTAATTGTGCAGGGGGTATATGATATGCCACGGTAGTAGGTGAAGGCATTTGTGCTCCTGCAGAAGTTTCACTTATTCGGCCAAGACCATGAAGGTGTGGAGCCGAATTATGGACGTCAACAGTTCCGTATGGTGCCAAAAAATTAGTAGCATTAGGTGTAGCATATGATATTTGAGGATAATTGGCCAAATAACTAGTAGTAACATGGCCAATTCCTCTATCCACCGGCACATTTGGATTAACATACTGCAAATTATTTGCCGATGAATAAAAGCTTGAAACACTTTGGTGCATACCATTGGAAGTTCCTACATAGGGTGTCTCAACTTGATTAACCGAACTCATCATGTTATTCATCGGCATATAAATTTGTGGGGTTGCCGATGCATGGAAGTTGGGATACATATGTTGCATGTTGCTAAAATTATATGAAGTAGAATCATGGAGATTTTGTTGCATCGACCTGGCACATAATTATATGCATGATTGATAAAGCTAGGGCTAGCCGATACTTTATGCTCATTAGACGATCTAGCAACAACATACGCGTTATTTGCATCTACATATGTGAATTGGGTATTCATATTACCTTTGTAGATTGCAAACCCTAGATGACGATCTCTTCGTAGCAAGAACGGGTTGGAGACCGTTCAAAGCTTCTTCCCCAGCGGAGTCGCCAAAAAGTGTGTTCGCACACGAACACGTCACCGTGTACCCTCGACGCCGGGGGTGATGCACCGCAGCTCACGTCGAAGGAGACCCACCGGAAGCGCGGTACGCAAGACAATCCGGCGAGCGCTTTTGTAGACCTGAAACCGCACACACCCCGGAGGGACCCCGTCAGGGCGCGCGGCGGCTATGGGCTGCCCTAGGTCGACCTGATCGCCCCTAGGGCCTCGATGTTCGCCGCCCTGCAATGAAGAAGAACGAACGAAGAACGAGGAAGAAGAAGAACAAGGGAGAAGAAAAAGTAAAGGTAAAAGATGTAGATATATTTGATCGATTGTGCGTTGTTCAATTGGCCGTCACCCCTTAGGTATATAAGAGGCGGCTGGACTTCCCGTGCAAGGAAAAGGCTTGGATTCACGTCCAAAATCCTAGTCAAATTCGGAATGGTTTTGTCCGAACTTTCTAAAACTGTTCGGTCTAAAATTGGCTGCACATGGTGGGTCTTTTTTGAGGTGGTAAACGACCTCGGACGGAAACGAGCCAAAAAGCAATATTGACCGTTTCGACGAGACGAACAACTTTCATGTTGAACGTTTTTACATCAGAGGTTATCTCGAAGGTCAAATCGCTCGTGCAAAACAGCTAATTATTCACGCAGCTCATCAGACATACCCACATATGTGTCTGGTTGCGGGCGTCATATTTTGCTCACTTGAGGGTCGCGCTGTGTGGGCTCTAACTTTTGCATACAAACTCCGATTGAGACGTTTCTTATATCAAAATCGATTGTTTCGACGAGACGAAGACAATCCGCGTAGATCACTTTTCCATACGAGGCAGTCTTGGGGATCAAATCAGCCGAATAGTGTTCTGAATACAAAATCTCGGTATTTCGAACACAACTTCGGCATTTGAGATGAGATCGGACGGCGATGGCTGAAACTTTGAAGATGTTCATATGAACAATACGGAACTCTTTGATGTAGATCACTTCTCCATTTGAGGCCATCTTAAATAAGTTCTTGACCGTGCCAAAATCTGGTGTCAACAATATCTTATTGGTGAAACAAAACAAACAGCTGCAACTGCAGCTGTAGGGTCATGAAAAATACATTATACAATGCGGAATGCAGATAAAGCAGCCTCTTCTGCCAAATTGTGCATCTAGTGCGAAGCATCATAAATGCAGTCAGATACGCTTCATCTTGTGCACAACATTCTGCTGCATGGCATCGACACAACTGAAGAAAGCAACCCACCAGATCTTGCAGAAAAATAATGCTCCAAACCACACCCAGAAACCAAAGACAATTCCAGCAATCACCGAGTAGTACAGCCACAGTGTTTCGAGTTCATGGTGATGTTCCTTTGCCCCATCCATTGATGTTGTACTACTTGAATTATTTGTGCATGGTCTTAAGGGGGGATCACAGAGTCCCAGATTATTGTCGTAGATCGATGGGTCATCGAGTGTTTGGAGCTGACTGCCTGTAGGTATCTCCCCGGACAGAAGGTTGTTGGAGAGATTGAGATTGGTGAGGGACATCATGTTTGACACACTAGGCGGAATATGACCTGATAGTTTGTTCCAAGAGAGCTCAAGGGATTCTACTAACTTTAGATTGCCAACGTCCTTGGGGATACTACCAGATAGATTATTTCTTGACATATTTAGTAGCCGCATGCCTCTGAGACTTGTCAACTCTGAAGGGATCTCACCAGATAGAGAATTACTAGAGAGATCAATACCAGTCACAAATGCATGTCTTCCCTCAAAAGTGTACTCCTGTCCCTTCCGAATTATGTCCATGCTGCCATTGTAAAATAAAAAATATCTATAGGTGGTAAATACTACGTCGATTGTTACAACCGGTTGCATCACAAATATCTGTCTCATCATGGAGAAGTTGCCCAAACTTTCTGGTATGGAACCTACAATATTATTTTCAGCAAGATCAAGCAGTTGGAGAAGTGGGAGTTGTGATAGCTGCCAAGGAATACTTCCGTAGAACATGTTTGTTCGCAGGCTGAGAATCCTCAACGAAAGATTGCTTTGCCCTATCCACGGAGGAATTACACCAGAAATCTTATTGTTCCCGAGATCCAAAACAACAAGGCTTTCTAAGTTCTTCAACACAGCTGGAAAGCAACCTGTGAAGTTGTTGCTTGACAAGTGCAGTGACCTTAGTGATGAGTTATAGAAAGTTGAGCTTGGAACTTCCCCAACAAAAGCATTGTGTGACAAATCCAAGGTTTGCAAATCTTTCAAATTCCAGAGGCGACCAGGAAGATCTCCAAATAGCTCATTATTTGATAGATCCAAGAGCTGCAGAAGTGTTAATCCACAAAAGGCAGACCATGATTCTCCCAAGAAGCTGCTATTGCCGGTACCGTTGGCAACCTTGACAACCGGCAACTGCTTGCTGTCACGATTTAGAATGGTACCTGTAAACTTGTTGCCAGACAAGCCAAGAGCAACAAGATTTAGAAGCAAGGAGATAGTTTTAGGAAGCTCACCCTCTAGATGGTTGGAGCTGACGTCAAGGAATTTCAAAGATGTTGCATTACCAATATCTGATGGCATAATTCCAGTAAGGTGATTTTTCGACAAGAACAATGCTTGCAAATTTCTTAAGCTCCCTATCTCCACCGGGATCGAGCCAATAAAGTTGTTGCGATGGAGGGCAAGATACACTAGCTCCTTGCACTTGCTGATATGCGACGGGATGCTTCCAGTTAACAAGTTTCTAGATACATCTAAATACTGAAGCTTTGTCCAGTTTGTAAACATCTCTGTCGGGATGGTACCATTGATACTATTTCCTTCCACGTAAATTCCTAACAATGTTTTTATCCTGGCAAAAGATGGTGGCAAACTTCCATATAACTGATTGTTTGATAGCCCCATGAACATAAGACTAGTAAGGTTTCCCAGCTCGGATGGAAGAGTAGAAACCAGACTAGTGTTTACAATGTGGAGCATCTGTAGCGACTGAAGCTGCCCGAGTGAGGCTGGGATCGAGCCACCAAGTGGATTGTTGTACAGTTCAAGAATTCGCAACCCAGATATCACCCCCAGCTCCTCTGGGATTCCTCCTGTGAGATTATTTGAGGAGAGACGCAGTGCCTTGAGGTTTTGGAGCCTTGAGAATGATCGAGGTATGGAGCCAACAAAATTGTTGCTGCTCAAGTCCAGAATGGTGAGCGTAAGGAACTTGGATATGTTTGGTGGAATGGCGCCAACAAGATTATTGTTTTGGAGTTCAATCATGGTGAGGTTCCAGAACGCTGCGGAATACAAGTCATTGAGCGTACCGTTGAGGCCGGCGTTGGGAAGGCTCAGCTCTGTGACATGTCCGGCAGCATCACAGGTGATGCCTAACCAAGAGCAGGTGGAATTCGCGGTCGACCATGAGGAGAACGAGTTGACGCCAACCAAAGTGGACTTCCATCGGAGAAGTGCTTCCGCTTCGGCTTCCGGCTTGGTCGCCTTGGATGCGCATACTAGCAGGAGGAGTGAGACATGGAAGAGTTTCTGCAGCGTCGCCATTGAAGTGTTGGGGTAAGAAAATGTCAAGCTGCGGTGCATTTGCATGGAGAGCAAGAGTTCACGTAGATGAAAGAGGTTTCTGTAGAAAACGCGAAAAATCTCTTGGGTATCCTAATTCTCAGCCTCACAGGGAAGTGACTACTAGTCTGTAATTTCTAGAGAAAAACTACTAGTCTGTACTCGGTGGTAGGTGATGAGTGATGACTGATGACTATGTGCGTGGTATACCACCACCCAAACCAGTCAGCTGATTGTTTTGAAAAATCAAATTACGGAGTAGTCATTGTCGTCATCTAAAAAACTTGTATTCGCACGTTAACTAAGTAACTAAGAATTGTCCACATCCCGTTCAAAAGTAATTCCCATATGGTAGCTGACAGAGATGGCAAATAATTAGTGGACAGCACACAGGCAGTGACAGTACAAGAAAGCAGCACACTACAATGTCCAATAGAGAGATCAGTTTCCTATGTCATCTCTCCAATAGATAGTCCAATAGAGAGATCAGTTTACTGTGTTAGTATGTTCATCCAAAACACATGTAAACACTGTTTAGAAAGGAGAACATGAGACAAATCTGCAAGAGAGAAAAAAACAAACACATTGAACTATCTACGGTGCTAGAACACACAAACACACTGAAACTATGAAAGAACAACAGACATGGTGCAGCAAGAAAAGATACTCATATGACTGAATTTATTGTGCAGAGGACCTATAACACAATTGGGAAAATTGCCTTCATCTATTCTGAAGCAAATACGGCAAAAACAGATGAGAGCTGGGTACATTTGATTCCAAAAATGCAAAAAGGGTCATTCGATATTCCTGTTAGCATAATACAGTACGTAGTTCAGAATGGAGGGCACAACAGAAAGTAAGAACTGAAGTACCTGTATCATGGCGTCATGGCGATGGTGTTAGCACTTAGCAGCAGCCAGCAACAATTGGCAGTGTGAGCAAGATGAATATAAGAATTCCCGTAATCAATCATGTCCTGAATGAAGAGTCATATAATTTGCTGAGAGATATAAAGGGGTCAGCATAAATACATCAGGAAATCAGCAGCAATACAAAGGATTAGCAGAAATACATCAGGAAATCAATACATCAAGAATACGGTCCTTTTCTGAGGAGGTTTAAATTCATTGTACGGAATTCGGCGAGCGCGCCAAGATTTGAAGAGACGAAGAACAATGGAGTGTCCATGTGGTAGAGTAAAATGCTCGTTGATTTGGTCACTAAGGTCGTCCGCTTCATTTGATCATTAAGTTTGTATTAAGTGCCACAGGCCAACCTTTCAGTGAGCAATTAAAATGTCGGTCCTGCTCATCGTTCGTTTGCTCTTTCCGGTAATTCTCCGTTGCCCCTATATATGCCTGATGAGCCTTGAAAGTTCATGCTTTCAACTATATTGACGGGAAAGTTTTGATTCTACTGCTATATTGAAACATGGCAGAACAGATGTTTCTTGCTTGAATTAGAAATACTTGCTCTTATTTGTATCGGATTTGTACCGGTAGATATCTCCCGCCGTCACATAATATAAGTGCATTTTTTACCTAGGTCAGAGTTTTTTTTACTGAGCAAAAGAAGGGCTTCTCCCTTCTGATTTTCATTACGGGAAACCAATATCACGAACTATAAGCACCAGTTCAAGACCTAACCAAGCTACAAGAAGACCCACAATAACGCAAATTTATAGTTTTGTACTCGCATGAATCACAGTAGTCTCAAATCGTATGATGTCTTAGCATCGAATCTTTACATGATAATAAAGGACGGAGGCTTTTATATCCAATCCAACTCTAGTCCAACTAAAAAAAAGTACTCCACCTTTACCTACATCCGGTACGTCTCCAAATCGCTAACTGGCTGTATATACGATCATGTTTTCTTTGTACCAATACATGTCCAAGCGAAACACGTAATCAGGTTTTTTTCTAAATATATCGTCGTGTGCTCTCCTTCGTTCCACGAAAAGGCCAGGATCCTGCCAGGTGACACGACGCTTGTGGCCAAGATCACACGGCGCTGCCGCTGGTCAGCAACCTCCGCTGCGGTTTCTGATGATCCTCACTGCTACATGCATGCTACTTCAACCACGCCGGATAACTGGGGCCTCTTCATAGCCCTAGGGCTCAATCTTCAACTCGCCCTTCTCACAAGTATATATGCATCCCGCTTGTTTGTTCGTTGTTCCACCTAAGGAGGCCGCCTTCTTGAAGACCAGGTGTACGTGATCACGGCCTAGCCAACACATCTGGTTGTCGGTCGTCGTCGACGACGCCGCTCACAATGATGAAGTAGCTAGGCGATGGCCAACCACACTGGCATGTGCTCGGCGTCCACCAGCGGGTTCACGAACTCGACACACCGCATGCCGACGGCCAGCAACCGCTCATGTACTCCGGCGTGACGGTGTTAGGTACAGGTCAGTCATCATCCTGGTCCATGCCCGACCACGCGGCCTCCTAGGTCAGAGGACGAAACTATTGATGGTACAGGTACACTGCACGTTGGTCTCCATGGCCAGGTGCTAGATGGCGCATATGCATGTGTTGGATCAGCCTCGCTAGATGAGTGAGCAGTCTGTCAGACCCGGGTGCACTAGCAGCTTCGGAGATGCCACACTGTATTCCCGACAAATTTACAGTAGTTTCACTGTTTACTGTTTCAGTTTGTTCATATGGGTCTGGATGGTTTGCAAATGATTATAGATGATATAAAGGTAATAATTTATACCAAATGAAAATTACTGCTTTAATTTGGTGGATGTTTTAATTAACGAAAACACTAACGCCCACACGTGTGGGCGTCTGGCAACTCGCCCACACGCATGGATCCTCGTCCAACCAATTCTGCACGAATCTTGACGCGTTCTAGCAGTTTTTGTGTGCCACGTAGGACAAAGCTGGTGTGTGGGCATTCATCCGGTCGCCCACGCATTCTTTCTCACCACACGGGGGGCTGGTGTGTGGGCGTTTAGCAATTCGCCCACACACCAGTTTTCAAGCACGCGGAGGGGATTGGTGTGTGGGCGTTTATCACTTCGTCCACACGCCCATCTCCTCGCCCACATCCAAAGCTGACAGTTGCCATGTGGTTCTGCAGGATACATGTCAATTGCCCTAGCTTTGCTTGTAAGCAGATGTCAACTCTCTTTTACCCGAGTTGCCATGTGTTTTTGCATGGTACATGGCAACTGGCCTAGCGTGCACGTAAGCAGATGGCAACTTTTTTTTTTACATGGCAACTGTCCTAGCGTGCTTGTGAGCACATGGCAACTCTCTCTTTTACCCGAACATGTTTTTTTTGCCATGCCTTTTTTGTAGTGCTACATGGCAACTGTCTAATGTTAGTGGGTGGCAACTCCTAAAGTTTTGAAATCATGGCAACTGCAGTTGAGCAGCCATGGCAACTGTAGTTGTCCGACATGGCAACTGCAGTTAAACGAACATGGACGAGGGTCTAGACCATGGCAACTACGGGCGCGCGGTGACTGTCACGCGGGAAGTGCGGGACCACGAGGTACGAGGCCTGACGTACGGGGCGTGTGGGCTTTATCTATTTCGCCCACACGCACGCGTGTGAGAGGGATCGGGAGGGAAAAAAGAGGTATGTGGGCATTATTTGTTTTGCCCACACATAGGTGTATGGGCTGTTCCTCTTATACACCACACAAAATGTGTGGGCGAATCCCGTAACGCTCACACGTGTGACACTTATCGGCGTCCTTAATTAAATGGATATCTAGATGCATACAAGCTATCATCACCAGGAAACTAGCCATGCATTTGTAGGAGTAGTACTTAATTCAAGACAAAGAAGCATGCAGATCGGTTTCAGAAGAAGCCGCGGCGGTTGCCGAGCTGAAGTGTTCATGAGCATGTTGTGCTTGACGACGTGGAGTGATTAGGAAGCTCATGTTGATACTTTGATGCATGCAAGGTGTGATAACTACACATCTCTTTTTTTAGACCGGGAGGGAGGCGGAGGTCTCCTATAACATTGCCACCATGTTGCGCTGGTACGTGCACTGGTCTAGGTTTTGGCGCCAAATTAGGGTGTCTGTGCCATCACATCTGCGTGCGGATCTGCACTTGCTTCTGTTTCTCGCGAGTCCCTAGGACTATCTCTAGCGAGGCAAGTGTCCCCACGACCTCCTCGCAGCATGATGCCGACCTTGCCTGCTACCCCACTCCCGAGTCCCGACCTCGCTCGGAGGTGCATGTAACGAAATCAAGTGATTTTCGCACTTTCTGCGAGGAACTCATGATATAGTAGGACTTTTTGTAGCCAGCTGATGTAACCTTCATTCTAGCTGCTTTGAACTCCTTTCGCTCATTGGCTTCACTCATCACTCATGCAGCCGGCAGTGCTGTGAGGGGACATAGGGGGATATCTGAGGAAGCGACAGAAACTAGAGGACGACAGTCGACAACGAATGTTCAACTATAGCGATTCTGGTAGAGGAACAATACGGGGAAGACATGCGGGGAAAATGTGATGATTAATTGGCCACATGGTCTACAATCTATTATACTTTTAAGGGAGTACCTAGAACTCATCTAGATGAGATATAATTTGGTCTCATTCATTTGGAAAAGAAGAACATATAACATCCACGTCAGCACACACGCATCTTATAGCATCTTATAGCATCACATCCAATGGCTATAAAAGACAATTTACTTGGTTTTGTGTATCATAGTTCATGTGGCGTATAATTTTTTTCTCCCGTTGCAACGCACGGGCATGTTCGCTAATTATTCCTCGTGAGAAATAGTAAAACCTAATTATACAGGGATCAATCCTTTTATCACCAAAATATGAAACAAAGCTAGCTAGAACAAATGTTCCAGATCCGACCCATTGCATGCACTGATCGATGTAATGAAACTAATTAAAGTGGTCAAATTAACTGGAAGGATCAAGGGACTCGGTAGGTAGGTAGTCATATTCTCCTCATACCAGACCACCACCTAAACATCTTACTCTCCTCTTTCACCTGCTCTGGGGACGGCTTCCGGTTTTCGTCGAGGCCCTCGTCCATGCGCTTGAGGTAGATGTGCTTGAACATGGCCGGGTTGTCTGCGAAGCAGTGGCGCAGCGCTGCCGTGGCGTTGACGCACGCCCCACGTCCTCGCCGGCCCCCAGCTCGGGGTGGCACTCGCCCATCGCCGTAAGGAAGTCCTTGAGGCACCCGCCGTTGGCCACGTGGTGTGTGACGCAGAACGCCTCGCTCTTCCTGGTGGCGTCTGATACGGCGGCCTCTACTATGTCGGCCATCAACCCGCCCTTCTTCTTCCCCATTGCCGTCAACGATTTGTTCCCTGGCAATGCATGTTGGCACAGGCCCGACCTCGACGTTGATGGAGCCGAGCACTTTCCGAGCTAACCGGTTGGAGACGTAGACGTAGAACGATGGCCAGATGCACGTATACAGCAAGCAACCAAGCAGCCTAGCTGTTGGATTTGATTCCTCTGGAGCTAGCTTATGCACGTACTAAACGTCTAAACCAGGAGCCGCCGGCCACTGGTGGAAAAAGGGCCTTTGGTCGCGGTTCGCAACTGCTATTAGTCGCGGTTGCGCAACCGCGACCAAACAGGCGCGACTAAAGGCCCCCCCTTTAGTCGGCCTTTAGTCGCGGTTGCTTAAGAACCGCGACTAAAGGCCCGTCCACGTGGGCGCCAGGCGGCCGTCGGGGCGGAGGACCTTTAGTCGCGGTTCTTCTGGCCAACCGCGACTAAAGGCCGCCGCAGGTTTAGGGTTTTAGCCCCCCCCCTAAACCTGTTTTCTGTTTAATTTGTATTGTTTTATTTCTTTTGTGCTTTATTTTAATTTTGAAGGAGTTTCACATATTCTACGGTACTACATACATGCATATGAATGTACAATTTCAAACAAATTTGAAATTAGAACCAAAAAGAATTCAAGAGGAATATACAATATATATTCAATATCATCGGATGACCATATACAATTTTGAACAAGTTTCCATACATAATTTAATGCATATAAAGTTCTACGTCCTCGTAATGGTGTTCTCCTTTAGGATGGAGGACTTCCCTCCTGAACCATCCAGCTAGTTCCTCTTGAAGTGGTCGGAAGCGAGCTTCTGGACTAAGCATCATCCGGAGGTTATTCCTTTGAGCATTGGTATCACTCGGAACCCGCCGCTCAGAGGTGTATCTCCGGATCATCTCACAGACATAGTATGCACATAGATTGGTCCCCGCTGGCTGAATATCCTCACCATTCTTAGCCTTTGACCTTTTGAATTCTAGCTCTTTTTTGAATTCACCGACCTTTGTATCTACGAACCGTCTCCAAACCCTACGAGGCAAAAAAAATTAAATGAACAAGAGAGTTATTAGTTACTTGATATTAGGAAATGAACGAAATACGCCGATCGATATAGAGCACAAATGAATGAAAATAATTACTTCTGCAGCATTCTTCTCATGCCGCCCCAAAGCTTTGGATCCTTATTCAGAGAGTCGTGGACGAGACATTCTGAGGTGTCAACTTTAATTACTAGCAGAATCCAGTGGAACCTGCGGACACGATACATGCACAGTACGTCATGCATAACTCATCGATTAGCCGGCCACATACCATGCATGGAGTAAACAAAAGAGAATGTGCTCAAGACAGAAACACTCACCCAAAATGGTAAGGAAATATAATATCACTTTTGAGTTCCTGCTTTGTAAGAAACTGCCACAGGTCTGCCTCCATGTCGGCGGGATGATGCTCCAACACATATCCATTAACGATGTGTGGGTCAATGAACCCAACATCATGGATGTTCCTTACTCTGCATTCCTTAATCTTCATTCTGCATGTATAATAGCGGACACAACAATATAGTTAGGACATATATATAGTGCAGGCAATATGAACGAGATGGGGTAGAAATAAATCACTTACAGAACGTAGCAACTGATGATAGATTTGTCGAGCTCGCGCAAATTGAAAAGCTGGAACAATTCACTCAGATGAATTTGTACATAGTAATGTTTGAAGTGATGCTCATATCTAACTTCCGCATAAATATATTCTTTGGCGTTTTTATTTTTTATGTAACCCTTGTACCATTTCAGCAGACCTTTCATTTGTGGAGGTAGATCCTCTTCCTGCGCAGGCTCGACGAGAGGCCCATTCTTCACATATGTAATTACTACCTCCTTCACTGGCGCCTCATCAAGGTCTAACAGTTCACGAAGAGTAATACCTAAGTTGGCCGCTTGTTCTCTGGCACTCGTTACAGTCAATCCATGTGCTGCCGCAGCTGCTATGATATCGGGGTCATCCGGACCGGCGGCTTTCACTATAAGCGGGGCAATCGATTGTTTACTTTGTTCCCCGAGCTGGGCAACTCGTTTCCCGCTTTTTTTACTTTCTAATTCCGTTTTCTCGGCCTCCTCCAAGGCTTTGTTCTCCTGGTTCTCCGCCCGCTCTTTCTTCTCCTTCAACATGAGTGCCTGCCTAACAAGTTCACATGCATAGTCGTCAGGCAGATTCTTCGCGGCTTGGGACGGTGTGCTCAAAAATGACTTAGCCCACTTCTTTTGCTCATCAGAAAATACTGGCTTGGGCTCGGGATCTCTTTTCTTCTTGCAGTCCGCCTTCCATTTCTCATGATCAGCAGCCGCGGCCGCGGCAGTTTTCTCGGCACTACGTTCCCAAGGCCTTGTGGGGAGAGGCTTCAGTGGTGGCTCCGGTACCTTTGTGGTCTTAGGTACATAAGGGTCCGGGTTAATAATCCAGGACTGCTTCTGCTTCTTTGCCGGAGGTGGATTGGGGGGCGGCGTCTGATCACCCGCCGGACGAGGACTGGGGGGCGGCGTCTGATCACCCGCCGGATGTTGTGGACTGGGGGGCGTCGGCTGACGTGACGGAGGTGTAGGTGAACCGCCACCACCACCACCACCGTAGGGGGGGGGGGACTTGTTGTCCTTGGCGCCTCGCCTGGAAACTTGATAAACTTCTTTTGCCATAGAATGAAATGGCGCTTGACATCTCCAAGTCTTTTCTCCCCTTCAGGTGTAGCAATGTCAATCTCCAGGTCCTCAAACCCTTGGACTATGTCCTCCACCGTGACACGAGCATAGCCATCTTGAATGGGGTTGTTGTGGTGGAGTGCTCCAGGTAAACATGGTAAAGCACTGCCGATGGCTACCTTCATGGACATGTTCCCGATAGGATAATACAGATGACATTCTTTTATCTCCTTTATATCGTCCACGGGGTAGCGAGGAGGCTCCGGTGCAGTAATTTCGACCACCAGAGGCTCCGGTGCAGTAATTTCGACCACCAGAGGCTCCGGTGCAGTAATTTCGATCGTCGGTGCATCTGCACCAGCCGATGGGGCCTCCATGGAAGCCACACTGCTTCTCCGCTGCTGGCTTCTAAGATCCGCTGGATGATCTTCATGCTGCGCCCGAGCTGCATCTCTTTCGGCTACTAGTACACTCACGGTTTTCTTCATCACATCCATTTCCGATGCCAACCGCGCCACAACATCTGCTTCCCGATCCATCTTTCTCTTCCGGCTTCTGTAACCGTACGGGTCATCGTTCTGGGGGAACCCTATTTTCCACGGAATGTGCCCCATGCCTCGTACACGTCCTCCGTGTTCAGGATTCCCGAGGGCTTTTGTCAGCGCGTCGTTCTCTCTGTTGAACTTGATCTTCCCCTCTTGAGCATCCCTCATTGCGTCAATAAGGGCTTGGGTGGGTTTAATTATTTTGCCCCGATAAACACACTCCCCTGTCTCCGGGTTCAGCGTTCCCCCATGCCCGTACCACCAGCTTTTGGCCCTTGGGTCCCATCCCTCCGTACCTGGACGGGTTCCTCGCGCCCTCAGCTCGTTCTCCATCTTCTCCCACCTAGGCTCCCAAAGGCGATACCCTCCTGGCCCCATAATATGATTGTACTCCTTCTTAGCCGCATTTTCCTTATTTTTTTCGATATTTGAATGAACTGCTCCGATTTCTTTTGCTTCACAAATTCTGGCCAATCATGTTTCAGTTTCTCATATTGTCCTTTGAAATCCGGAGTCTTGTTCTGCTTGACAAAGTCATGGGCTAGATTTTGCTTGAATTTCCGGAATGCGTCGGCCATCTTATGAAGAGCGAACTGTTTGACTAGCCTCCTCCTCTCCTTGTTTTCCTCAATCTTGTTACCCTCCTCATCGAATTTGTTGTATTCCGGAGGTAGAACGAAATGTTCCATAAGCTTCTTGAAGCAATCTTTTTTTGTTCTCTTATCGACAAAAGTGAAACCAGCAATTCGTGCCTTCTTTGGCTTATTCCACTCCTGGACGGTGATCGAGACGTTGTCTCTAACAATGGCTCCGCATTGGTTGACAAACTTGGTGGCGTTCTTGCGGGGCTCCAGCGGCCTGCCGGTTGCACTGTCGACAACCTCGATGGTGCATGTTTCTCCTTGTTTCATCGTCTTGGTTGCGCCACGCTTTGACGACGTACTCGATTGTTTCGACGATCCGGCCGAGGGCTAAAATAAGAAAGAGAGTCGCGCGCGTTAGTACACACATATTTATTCAAATCAGTTAGTTTGTATCACCAGAGGCTCAATGTATATATATACCTCGGCGCCGGAGGTGGTTGCTACTTCCATTTGAAGATCGTCGTTTATCGACGTTTGTTCGGCATCATCTTGCTGACGGCGCCCTTCATCTTCACCGTCAAGGTTCAGATAAGAAGAGATATCATCTTCTTCTTGTCCGGTCGGCACATATAGAATATCGCCGTTTATGATGCCGAACATATGTGCTTCACCGTCCGGATCATAGTTGTCCATAATCGGGTCAGCTCTATCGTCCGCCATTATGTCAGTCCTGAAAACATGTAGTAAAAACAAATTAATTAAGTGAAGAAGGGGGGCGATGGCGGTGGCGGTGGCGAAAGGGCGGTGGCAAAAGGAGGGGGCGAGGAAGGGGTGAGAGAGGGTGTCGCGGTAGAGCGCGAGACGGGGCGGCAGACGACGGCGTCACGGAGAGGGAGGCGAGGACAACACACATGTATAACCCTCGCCGCCCCCTCTCGATCCCTAAAAAAACACCGCGCGCATCGCCGCCCCCCTCGCCGCCCCCTCTCCGTATATACGTTTTTTTTGTTAATTATCAAATTTTACGGTTTTTTTGTTAATTATCAAGTTTTAAGTTATATTACCGTTTTTGTTAAACTAATTAACTAGTTAAAATTAAAAAGAACAAAAAAAAAGAAAAAAAAAGAAAAAAATTCTCTCTCTCTCTCCACGTCTCGCTCTCTGTAGAGAGGCGCGCGCGTGCGCGCGCGGCAGTGAGGCCGGCCGGCGGCGTTGAGGGCGGGCGAGAGGCGGCGCGGTGGGCGAGGGAGGCTGGCGGGCAGCGTACGAGGGCGAGAGGGGGCGGCGGGCGCCGTACGTGGGCGAGAGGGGGCGGCGGGCGACGGCGGGCGGCGTCGAGGGCGAGGGCGACGGCGGCAGGCCTTCGGCGCGGTGTTGAATCGGAGAAGACGAGAAAGGGTTCGGGCCCTTGTATTTATAGCCCCCCCTTTAGTCGCGGTTGGGGAGGCGACCCGCGACTAAAGGTAACCTTTAGTCGCGGTTGGGAAGGCGATCCGCGACTAAAGGGTAACCTTTAGTCGCGGTTGGCCAGACCAACCGCGACTAAAGGGGTTTTTGGCGGGTTTTTGCGTTCCCGCGCGCAACGACCTTTAGTCGCGGTTGGGCAGGCCAACCGCGACTAAAGGTATTTTTCAAAATACTTTTTCTTTTTCAAAATCTTAAAAATACAAATAATATATCAAAAAATTCAGAAAAATAAAACTAATTCAATTCAATATGTTAAAAACACAAATATTATATCAAAAAATTCAGAAAAATAAAACTAATACAATTCAAAATTCTAAAAATACAAATAATATATCAAAAAATTAAGAAAAATGAAACTAATTCAATTCAAAATGTTAAAAATACAAATAATATATCAAAAAATTCAGAAAAATAAAACTAATTCAATTCAAAATCTTAAAAATACAAATAATATATCAAAAAATTAAGAAAAATAAAACTAATTCAATTCAATATGTTAAAAATACAAATAATATATCAACAAATTCAGAAAAATAGAACTAATTCAATTCAATATGTTAAAAACAAATATTATATCAAAAAATTCAGAAAAATAAAACTAATTCAATTCAAAATTCTAAAAATACAAATAATATATCAAAAAATTAAGAAAAATAAAACTAATTCAATTCAAAATAATATACCTGAGGCCGGCCGTCGGCTATGGTGGTACGGCCGGACTCTGCACAGCGTCATGGACTACATCACGGCCGGCGATATCCCCCGCCTGCGCTACCCTCAGTTCGAGCCTCGAGCGCCGCCCGACGACAGCGACGACAGCAGCGACGACGACGGCGGCAACTTAGAAGGCGACGACTACCAGTACAACGGCGGCGGCTATGAAGACTACGAGTATGCATATTATACGCCTAGGCAGGAGTATGACTAAATCACTCCAAATTTCATGTATCATCAGTGGTATCTCGAATCATTCGAAAATGGACACCAAACACATCACGGGTAATATAATTCACATGATCCATTCAACAAAGTTTGGTACAATAAATTATTACACATCATTTCTTCCCTTGTGTCCCTGCTTGCTTACGATTGTGCCGTATCCATGGAGCATCCTCATCATTTAACTTAATGCTTGGGTCGGTGTTCACTTTGAAGGGCGGAATTTCAGCAAACATATTATAATCTTCTGACATGTCTGTCTTGTCCTCCACTCCCACGATGTTTCTTTTCCCTGAAAGAACAATGTGGCGCTTTGGATCATCGCATGATGTACTGATCGTTTTCTTATCTTTCCGTTTCCTCGGTTTGCTACTCATGTCCTTCACATAGAAAACCTGAGCGACATCTTTCGCTAGGACGAATGGTTCGTCAAGGTAACCAAGATTGTTGAAATCCACCATTGTCATTCCGTATTGCTGGTCCACCTTTACCCCACCTCCTATTAGCTTGAACCATTTGCACCGGAACAAAGGGACCTTAAAGGAGGGTCCATAGTCAAGTTCCCATATCTCCTCTATGTAACCATAATATGTGACCTTTTGCCCATTCTCGGTTGCTGCATCAAAGCGGACACCACTGTTTTGGTTGGTGCTCTTTTTATCTTGGGCGATCGTGTAAAATGTATTCCCATTTATCTCGTACCCTTGGAAAGTCGTTATAGTCGAAGATGGTGTCTTGGCCAACATGTACAGCTGATCTACAACATCATTGTCATTCATTAAATGTTTTCTCAACCAACTGCCGAAAGTCTCCATGTGGGCCTTCCTAATCCAGGATTCAGGCTTCCCCGGGTTGTCCGAGCGTAAAATATTCTTGTGTTTCTCAAAGTACGGAGCCACCAAGCTGGAATTGGTCAGTACAGTGTGGTGTGCTTCAGTCAGAGAATGGCCGTCCATACATATCGTTGATTTCCTTCCGATCGTGCCTTTTCCACTTAGTCTCCCCTCGTGCCGCGATCGAGGAAGACCAATCGGCTTAAGGTCAGGAACAAAGTCAACACAAAACTCAATTACCTCCTCATTTCCATAGCCCTTGGCGATGCTTCCTTCTGGCCTAGCACGGTTACGAACATATTTCTTTAATACTCCCATGAACCTCTCGAAGGGGAACATATTGTGTAGAAATACAGGACCGAGAATGAAAATCTCTTCGACTAGGTGAACCAAGAGGTGCGTCATAATATTGAAGAAGGATGGCGGGAACACCAACTCGAAACTGACAAGACATTGGATCACATCGTTCTGTAACCGTGGTAGATCTTCTGGATTGATTACCTTCTGAGAGATTGCATTGAGGAATGCACATAGCTTCACAATGGCTACTCGAACATTTTCCGGCAGGAGCCCCCTCAAAGCAATCGGAAGCAATTGCGTCATAATCACGTGGCAGTCGTGAGACTTCAGATTTTGGAACTTTTTCTCCGCCATGTTTATTATTCCCTTTATATTGGACGAGAATCCAGACGGGACCTTCATACTGCTCAGGCATTCAAAAAAGATGACCTTCTCTTCTTTGGTCAGAGCGTAGCTGGCACGACCTTGAAACCATTCCGGATGCCGGTCATCAGGGTCTTTCAAACGTTGCTGGTCCTGCCGTGCTTCCTTTGTATCATTTGTCTTCCCATACACGCCCAAGAAGCTTAGGAGGTTCACGCAAATATTCTTCGTAACGTGCATCACGTCGATTGCAGAGCGGACTTCTAGGACTTTCCAATATTCTAGCTCCCAGAATATAGATTTCTTCTTCCACATGGCTGCGTGCCCGTCAGCTCCCTTCGGAACTGATTGTCCGCCAGGACCCTTTCCAAAGATGACTTTCAAATCCTTGACCATATCAAATACCTCAGCACCAGTGCGTTCCGCAGGCTTCGGCCGGTGATCTGCCTTGCCGTTGTAATGCTTGCCTTTCTTTCTTACTGGATGAATTTTCGGAAGAAATCGACGATGCCCAAGGTACACGTTCTTCTTACAATTTGGCAAATGTACACTTTCAGTCTCATGTAAGCAGTGCGTGCATGCATTGTATCCCTTATTTGACAGTCCCGAAAGGTTACTAAGAGCAGGCCAATCGTTGATGGTTACGAAAAGCAACGCTCGTAGGTTAAATTCCTCTTTTTTGTGCTCATCCCACACACGGACACCAGGTCTGCCCCACAGCTGTAAAAGTTCATCAACTAATGGCCTTAGGTACACATCGATGTCGTTGCCGGGTTGCTTCGGACCTTGGATGAGCACTGGCATCATAATGAACTTCCGCTTCATGCACAACCAAGGAGGAAGGTTGTAGATGCATAGAGTCACGGGCCAGGTGCTATGGCTGGAGCTCTGCTCGCCAAAAGGATTCATGCCATCTGTACTTAGACCAAATCTTATGTTCCTTGCGTCAGCTGCAAAATCTTTGAACTCTCTGTCGATCTTTCTCCATTGCGTTCCATCTGCGGTGTGTCTCAACTCCCCGTCCGACTTACGGTCCTCTTTGTGCCATCGCAACAACTTGGCATGCTCTTTGTTCCTGAACAGACGTTTCAACCGTGGTATTATAGGAGCATACCACATCACCTTGGCGGGAACCCTCTTCCTGGGTTTCTCGCCCTCAACATCGTCACCAGGGTCATCGCCTCTGATCTTATAACGCAATGCAGTGCATACCGGGCATTCATTCAAATTCTCGTATTCACCGCGGTAGAGGATGCAGTCGTTGATGCATGCATGTATCTTCAGAACCTCTAAACCTAGAGGGCAGACAACCTTCTTTGCTTCGTACGTACTGGCGGGCAACTCGTTATTCTTTGGAAACATATTCTTCAACATTTTCAGCAAGTTTTCAAATGCCGAGTCAGCTACACCTGCCTGTGCCTTCCATTTCAGCAAATCCAGTGTGCAGCCCAGCTTTTTCAGACCATCATCGCATCCGGGGTACAACGACTTTCTGTGATCCTCTAACATGCGATCCAAATTCTCCCTCTCCTTTTCAGTTTCGCAGCGTCTCCGTGCATCAGCAATGGTCCGACCAAGATCATCAACGGTCTCATCACGTGCCTCTTCTTCACCTTCACCTTCCCCTTCACCTTCCCCTTCACCTTCAGCATCCTCCATGAAAGTATCACCGAAATGAGCAAGATAGCTTTCATCGATGAAATCATCCCCTTCTTCATCTTCTTCCATTATAACCCCTCTTTCTCCATGCTTGGTCCAACAATTATAGCTTGGCATGAAACCGTGCCGAAGCAGGTGCAGGTGAACTTCTCTTGAGGAAGAGTAACCCTTCTGATTCTTACATTCAACACATGGACAGATAACAAAACCCTTCTGCTTGTTCGCATTAGCCACTACGAGGAAATCTTTCAAACCCGTAGTGAACTCGCGGGAGAGTCGGTTACCGTACATCCATTGCCGATTCATCTGCATTATTATAATATAAAATATATAATTAACCATCATGCATTTGTTAAACTAACTAGCTATAAACAATAGAAATTAAACAATGAACAACACACATGCATATTTTATCAATGACACACATGCATGAAAGGTTCAAGTTGCTAACCGCGATCGAGGAGGAAAAAATAAATGAGGAACCTCAAGTGTGGCTCCAACACTTCATATCATGTTTGTTTCACCCTCTTGGGGCATTTCATCAAACACCTTGTGTGCATAAGAGGAACCAAAAGCAAACCTACACCCCCTTGTGAAGCTTGTGAAGAGAAGTGGCACCAAATGGCTAAGTGAGCGTGCTGAACTGGTATATATAGGGGAGGAGCTTTAGTCGCGGTTGGCCTGGCCAACCGCGACTAAAGGCCTTTGGGCACCTTTAGTCGCGGTTGGCCTGGCCAACCGCGACTAAAGCCCATCACGTGCACCAGCTGGCCACCGAGCGCCCTGGGCCCAGGCCTTTGGTCGCGGTTCGTCTGCCGAACCGCGACTAAAGACTTCATTAGTCGCGGTTCCTACAGTTTCGCGACTAATGGGGCTGGACGGAAGCCTCTTTTTCTACCAGTGGGCTTGATCGCGATCTAACCAGCGAAACAACTCGACGAGAACACACAGGCAGGCGATATATATATGGCTAAACAGGGCCTTGTCGGTCCTGTTGATCTATTACTTCTTGATCTGGGTTCGATACAGAGATTACAGGGCATATGTGTAAGTATATATAGCTAACCTAGGCTACTACTAATCCTATACATACACGATGTCGGTTCCAAGCCCGAGCCGAACCGGACGACCTGGTTAACTTCAACAATAAATACAGCTAGGGTTAAGCAACTCGTAGATCGATCGGTCGAGCTAGCTACGGCCGGCAATATATCGCCCCGCTTATAATATAAATACGTAAAGGATGATGGTTCTTCGTGCGTGTAAAGGAAACATGTCTAGAGTTAGTTTCCCATACATACATGATCGTCGCTTAGCCGTAATGTAAAACAAAACGCCCTGCCAACCGTCTGATTCTAAGGCATGTCTCGCTGGATTATCCCGCCTCTCTCCTTTGCAATCTCCTCGCGCGGGACGCCTTGCAATGTACTATACCCGAGCAATGATAGATTCACGTACGATTTACAACAAGTTTTACGTAAAATCGACGTGGAGGATTATGATTAGGGTCGGGCCGACCCCACTGAAAAATCTCCTGAAATTTACAGAGGAGTAAAAGGCTGAGTATCCCTCATTGGAGTATTTTTACTCCTCTAAATTTTGATCGTTTCTAGCCGATCCTCTAAATTTAGGGGAGTAAAATTTTTTTTGGGCTCATACATTTCGTCGAACACTTATTATGCGACGAGCAATGATGATGATGACCACGCCGACAATATCGAAGACCACGCCGGACGAGTGTGTCGGTTGCAGCATAGCTGGCATGGACATGGAGGTGTCGTCCCGTAGTGGCACCGCTTGTTGGCGCTGAGTGCCTACTCATGGTCGTGAAGCTGCACCCATAGACTGTCGCCATTTCCTCGGAGGACATGACAGCCCGTGATGAGGAGGGACCACTACTACTGAGGTAGTGGAGGTTCCGCCCATGTGCCTTGGCGAGTGTGGGCGGAAGTTCTTCCTTGACAAATTGGCCGCTCTAGTTGCAAAGGGGCGCTGAGGCTTGCCCTTCGATCTGAATGGATCGACTGTGCGGTGGCGGCGACGCGGGCTCCTCCTTCATGCGAGCCGAAGGCACGTGCCCGACATCGACCGGATTCATAGACCACCTGGCGACAAGTACAAGCACTGAAGCGAGCCAAAGGCACGTCGCCGTTGTGGCTACTCCCTTGTCAGAGCCGGCCAAAACTTGTTATAGTAGACAGTGGGAAAGTCGTCGACTCGTCTTGCTACGGCCTCATAGGACCAGCGCACCAGAACAGCAACCGCCGCCGCGTTGATCGGAAGGATCCATTCTAAAAACACACCAACATAGACGAACAACCAAATCCGAGCAGATCCACACAAAATAGATCTGCCGGGGACACATCTCCACACATCCACCAACATGCTAGATGCACCACCTAAACGGGGGCTAAACGGGAAGGACCTTATTTCATCTTCAGAGAGCCGCCGCCGTCTTGCATTTCTGAGCAGGACATAAATCCTGACAAAACTCAAAAACCATCTAGAAACCTAAGGCCATCGGAGACGAGGCGATCAACGGCTACGCCTGCGAAAGGCAGAGAAACTCTAATGTTTCTTGAGAGGAGGACAGGAGAAGGGCCGACCCTGTTTGAGATTGGCTTCATTTCTTATCAAGCCACGACCCATTCATGCATCACGTCCTTCCATTTCATCTCCCACCGTACGGCATATTTAGTCTAAAATTATTAATTAATCCACGAGGAAGTCGGAGTGACAACACTGGTACTTATAGGGCGACATCCCCATACGTGTTCCTCCGCTATCCAACCCGGCGAGTTCCTACTTCAGCAGTTAGAACATCTCCAGTCGTTTGCCCCCAGCTCACCCGGCGAAGCATTTTTGGTGTTCATGCTGATGATTTTTTCGGTCTGGGGGCAATCCAGTTCCCAGCCGCGACTCCAGGGTTCGGCCTCCAAACACATATAAATTCAAAGTGCGCTTTTCCGCTATCAAAAAATGACACAGTTCGGTGATCATCATGCCACAGGTTGGCAATCATCATGCCTCCCTCCTCCTCTTCCGTCGCCGGTGCCGGCGCTCTCCAACCATCGATCTGCCAAGCTTTCTTGCCGCGCCATTACCGATCCACTCCGCGCAGCAAGGTATGAGGGGTGGAGAGGAAGAGCTTCGAGGGAGAACGGACGGCGGAGAGCGGGGGATTTTCCGGCAGCGACCGCCAGCGGGCGTTGGATTATAGGGGATCGGGGTACAGGGGTGGCAGTGTCTGTGTATCGTTGTTCCCGACCTCGGCCCACTAGAGGCCAAGTTTGGCTCAATGGGCTGTCCGCGTGGAAAGGAAAGAAAAGGCCCTTATAAATCTCTCCTATTTGCCGCTCGTTGCGGCAAATTATCGCCCAAACGCACTGGAGCAGCGTGACTGTAGCGAGTGCGTCTATTCCTCTGTTATTTTTAACTAGTTTTCAGTCAGTTTTCATTTTTGATTATTTCAATAATTACGGCTACTTACTTAATTTTCAGATCTTAACTTTTAAAGAACATGAGCATTTTAATACTTTCTCAAAAAATTCTATAGGGCATGGACATTTTAAAAGATGAACATTTTCGAAATTTCAGATTTTTTTCATTAATTTCTGAACTTTTTTGAAAGAAATAAATAAAAATAAAATAAGGAGTACACAAGGAAACAGCTAAAAACACCAAACGAGGAAAGAATACAGACAAGAAAACCGAGTATGAAACTTCTAGAGCTCTACCTGCCAAAACATTAGGAACGTGCCACTATCAAGTGTTGCTGATGGATCCAACTTGGATGAAGGTTCAACACAGCGTATGAAGGCTCAACCGAGTCTCCTGGTGATGTGGCGAAGTTGTGGGTCCCA
Source organism: Triticum aestivum (assembly GCF_018294505.1). NCBI lineage: Eukaryota > Viridiplantae > Streptophyta > Magnoliopsida > Poales > Poaceae > Triticum > Triticum aestivum. The sequence goes on from NC_057812.1 coordinate 739,158,815, forward strand.
CAAAGAAAGACTTCTCTTCATGCCAGTCCACCACCAAAACAGCTTACGACTCTGCTGCTGCACCTGCTCCGGGGACGGCTTTAGGTCCTCGTCAAGCCACTCGTTCTTGGTTACCATCGTCGCGTGCATGCCTAGCAGGTGTTGGGCGACATTATATATATTGGATTAGTTGGGTCCCGCCAAAACTTAGTGGAGTAAATTTATTCCATTAAGGTTTTACTTCACTGAATACTCCATTATTTATTGGGATGATCGGTTAGAAATGCCCTTAGAAACTTAGTTTCCATTGCCAGATGACCATATGGCGACAAAAATGAACTTTTTACATAATTAAACATTAAATGTTTGGTCAATCGCCGGCCATAATTAAACATTAAAAAAACTTAAAAAATAAACTTGCACGGTCAGCGCATTGCCCTAGTAGTCGTCGTCCTCCCCCGGGCTGGTGAGGTCGATGAACGAACGATCGATCTATCGGATGCATGCAGCATGCCATGGAACATGTATGTAAGCTAGGAATCACGATACTAACTACTACGTAATGCAATCTAGCTTCTTCTCATGTAGTGCCGCCACATGTACTTTCCAACATCCTCCTGCCAGCTGCCTTCCTCGTCGAGGCTTGACAGTCTCCTCATTTTTGAGTTTGCGCCTGAGTCTGATGGTCCACTAGGGAGTTGACCGTCACTGGATCTTGGACATTATAGAATCTAACCTAGAAGTCGTGTGTTCCTCTGAGGGTCAAGTTCTTCGTGTGGTCGGCATGTTAGGGCTGATGATGAACTGCTGAGGCTAGCGCAAAGAGACCTTAGAATACGCCTAATTGTGTTTTCTGAGACTAGTTAGAGGAGACCATGACACATCTCGTCACTAGGTGCTCATTTTGACACATCAGCAACATTTGCTCTCCTGGATATGACCAAGGCCGTCTCCAGAAATTCGAGGCAGGACGAAATGCAAAATGGGGTCTTCAATTTTCATATACTCATATAACTGAAGTTCTTAGTTTGTTATTTATCAAGATAAGAAAAGAAAAAGGCCGCACCTTGAATTTTGAATTGGCGATTATCTCTTAAAGAAAAGTGTAAAGAAAAGTATCGCTTATGGATATATAGGAAGTACAGTGGCTAATGCTCAAGTTTATTAACTATCCATGTGATCATTTTGTGCACCAAAATTCAGAAACGAAAAAGCATACATGTAATACTTTCAGCAGGAGCGTGTCTCTTGATTTTTCAGGTCGGAAGATGCAGATTCCTTTGGGTCCTCTGTGCCAAAATTCAGAAATCCAATATGTGAACTCTGGAGAAAACCAACGTACAACAAATAGGTGTGGAGCACTCACGCGGGGACCATCCCTTGGGAACTAGTCAACTAGCCTGCAACATTCATCTGGCGAGGAAACAAGATATGATCTGCCGAGGGCTAGTGGGCAGCCCAGCCTACACACTAATGATTTGGGGAGCCCGAAATTTTGGGGCCTGAGGCAGTTGGCCAATTTGGCCTACCCCATCGACGGGCCTGGATATGATAGACGACCACCCTTGGTGCAAGAGAGGACTTCCTGCACCCCTATGTGGGTTTGTACGGAATTTTATTTCAGTACATCAATCGAAAGACAAGGCTTTTGTGTTTTCTCAAAAGGGCCGGAATATTTGGCACATGTGTGCCATATAAGCAAAACTGGCACACACCTCCTAACTTTATTTTAATTACATACATGCATGCATTAGCATGCTTTTTTTTCTGCACGGCATTCTTCCTTCTAATTATATGCATGAACTAGAGGACAAAAAATCTGATGTTATCCTAAATTCTCTTTATTTCAAAAATTCAAAAAGTTTTATAGCTCAAATCGTCGGTCCGATGCAGAAATTGTCTTCACAAAATAGATTTGGCGCGACGAGATCTTCGAAACTAGATCCCATGTTGGTATGTTTTGATGACTTTTTTTCGAATCAAAAGTTGCCACGCCTAGGCTACATAAGTTACCATGCCTATTGCATGCAAGTTACCGTGCTATTTTCACATAAGTTACCATGGTTATGTTTTTCAACAACTTTTTCTTTCCTTGGTCGAAAGTTACCATAATGTTTGTACATAAGTTATCGGCTATGTTGTTCGTATATTACGTGTTACTTTCATATAAGTTACCGGGGTTTTGTTTTTCAGTAGCTTTTTTGTCTTTGGTAAAAGTTACCAAGGTGTTTGTGTGTAAGTTATCGGCTCAAAAGATCTCACGCATGAATTACATAAGTTACCACATCTGTGGTACGTAAAATTATCATGATACATTAACATAAGTTACTTGGGGGTTATGTTTTTGAACAACTACCTTTTTTTCTCCTTGATCAAAGTAACCACGGAGTTTGTAGGTAAGTTATCGGGTATGCATTTTTTATATTACTGAGCTATTTTTATATAAATTATCCGGTATGTTTTTAACAAATATTGGTCGAATTTATCGCGATGTTTGTACATAAGTTATCGAGTATGTGGTTCCTTACTACCGTCTTGTTTTTACATAAGTTACTGTGGGGTATGTTTTTCAAAAACTTTTTCCACTTGGTTAAAGTTACCGTGGTGTTGTATATAAATTATCTGGTATGTGGTTCGTATATTACCGTGTTATTTTCACATAGGTTATTAGGAGGGTCAGTTTTTCAATAAATTTTTCCCCATAGTTAAAATTAGCATGGTGTTTGTATGTAAATTATCGGGTATGCAGTTCATATAGTACCGTGCTATTCTTGCATAAGTTATTGAAGGTATATTTTTCAACTACGGTTTCCCTTTCTTGATCAAACTTACCATAGTGTTTGTATGTAAATTATCGGGTATGCAATTCGTATATTATCGTGCTATTTTCACATAAGTTATTGGGAGGGTATGTTTTTCAATAACTTTTTCCCTCCTTGGTCAAAGTTACTGTTCGACTGCACCACTACAGCGCCCCCAGGAGGATAACCCATCGCACCGGGTCTCTAGCTAGGCTAACTGTCCATACACATCATGCGCCTACGTGCGCCCGCACGCCCTGCATGCCAGGGGTGCCGTTGTACTCTCCCTCTCTCCCTCTCTGTACTTTCTCCATATAAGCCCATCGAGGCTGATGTAAATGGTGTGAGGGAAATATACAACTCAACTTGGTATCAGACACCTTCGATCCTTCCTCTTCCTCTCTGCTTCTGCTATGGATCGACTCCTTCGTCGCTCCCGCTCTGCTGACCTCGAGTCCGTCTACGTCTTTCCAGCCGCCCGGCGCCTCTTCGCCACGGACCCAGTCGCCGCGTTCCCCGCTGCACCGGCCGCGGCCCCCACCGCGGCGCCCACCGCGGTCCCCGCCGCCACCTTCACGGCCCCCGCTGCGACTCCCGCGGCCCCCGCCGCTGTCACCACGGCCCGCGCTTCCCGCCTCACGCCCGCGGTTGTCCGTGGCAAGGAGCCCATCCCCGAGGCTGCTCCACCTTCCTCCTCCACGACGGCACTCGGCCTCCACCTCGCCGCGTCTTCTTCGGCTTCGCCCGCTGCGACTCAACTTCGCGTCGCCAGGAGTGTTCCGGTCCCGCGCCTCGACAACGCCATGTTCCCCCACCTGGCCCCGCCGGACGTCGGCTCATCCTCCTCCGTCGGCCTCCCAGCCTCCATCGCGCATCACTTTCAATCCCGGCTGGACCTGGAATCTGGTAACTACACCAAGTGGCGCAAACTTTTTTACTGCATCTGTCGTCGCCATAACGTGCAGCACCACCTCGACGAGCCCGCCGCGCCTCTTCGCCAGAGCGCGGTTTGGCGCAACGATGACCTCACGGTCGTCCTGTGGTTCCATGGGGTCGTCGCCGACGAGCTCCTGGACGTCGTCGCCTCCCCGGAGAGCACCGCGTTCGACATCTGGTCCGAGCTGCACCTGCTGTTCCGTGACAACCAGGCGGGGCGCGCCGTCATCCTCGGCGCGGAGTTTCGCAACCTGGTCCAGGGGGACTTGTCCGTTGCCGAGTACTGTCGGCGGCTTAAGTCCCTCGCCAACGAGCTCGAGGATGCCGGCGACCACATCACCGATCGGGCTCTGACTCTCCAGCTGATCCGCGGGCTCTCCCGCAAATTTCAGATCATGGCCACTCTTCTTCCTATGCAGACTCCGTTCCCCTCGTTCGTGCAGGCGCGCTCGCGACTCCTCATGGAGGAAATCGCGGCCAATGAGCGCGCTCGCCTCGACGGACGCCCCGAGGCCACTGCCACCGCCCTCACCATCGCCGGCGGCGCCAACCCCTCCACCGATCGGGCTCCCCAGGGCTCCTCCGCGGATCGCACTTCCTCCGCCGACAGGGGCAGAGGAGGCACTCCATCCCCGACCGGCGACACAGGCTCCCGCGGCCGTGGGCGTGGCCGCGGACGTGGCCGTGGCCGTGGCTCGTCCTCCTCTGCTGGTTCCTCGACCGGGCGCGGCGCCTCTACAACACCCCCCGGCCCGCCGCTCTCTGGCTTCTTCGCGCCGTACGGCACCATGCTCCCTGGACCGACCCCGCCTCGTCCCGCCTGGGCTGCGCCCAACGCAGCAGGAGTCCTCGGCCCCCGCCCACCGCCACCACACCAGGCTTAGCCGGTGGCCGCCGCCGCGCCGCCGACCGGCGGCCCCTCGTGCGAGCAGTACAACCAGCTCTACGCCGCTCTTCAGAACCTGTCTACGCAGCACCACGCCGGCGGCGGCGGCCTGGAATGGTTCCTCGACACCGGAGCCTCCTCCCATGTGACCGGTATGACCCACACCCTCTCCAAGTTTTCTTCCCCATCTTTGCATCATTCTTCTGGTATTGTTGTTGGAGATGGGTCTCATTTACCCGTTACTGCTGTTGGTTCTACTACTGTCTCCTCCTTCTCTCTCAATGACGTCCTCGTTTCCCCCACGATTATCAAAAACCTTATTTCTGTTCGCCGCTTTACCATTGACAATTCTTGCAGTATAGAATTTGACCTGTTCGGTTTTTCCGTGAAGGACCTAGCCACTCGCAAGATAATCATGAGGTGCAATAGCCATGGAGACCTCTACCCCTTCTTCTCCAACACCAACGTGCAAGCCCTTCTCACTGTCATCGGCGGCGACGTGTGGCACCAGCGCTTGGGGCACCCAAGCAATAAAACCATTTCCATGTTATCTACTTATTTCCTTCCAAACTGTAATAAGGGTGTGTCCAACACTTCCGTTTGTACGGCATGCCAATTAGGCAAGCAGCCCCGGCTGCCATTCTCTCATTCTCATTCCTTTACTAGCGCTCCCTTTCAATTAATACACTGTGATTTGTGGACCTCTCCAACTAACAGCTTTTCTGGTTTTCAATATTACTTGGTGATATTAGATGACTACTCACATTACTCTTGGACGTTTCCCTTACGCCACAAATCCGACACCGTCGACGTACTACACCGTTTCCGTGCGTATGTCCTCACTCAGTTCCACGTTCCCATCCAGTGCATGCAATGCGATAACGGGGGTGAATTCCTCACCACCTCCCTTCGTGATCTCTTCTCTCGCTATGACGCCTCTTTCCGTCTCTCGTGCCCCCACACCTCACCACAAAACGGCAAAGCCGAGCGCCTAATCCGTACCACCAACGACATCTTGCGCGTTCTCCTCATCCACGCCAACCTACCCCCCGCGTTCTGGGTCGAGGCCCTCCATACCGCCACATACATCCTCAACCGGCGACCTTGCTCTTCCATTGCCTCCGAGACGCCTTATCACCGTCTCCTCGGCAAACACCCCACATATGATCACATGCGCGTCTTTGGGTGCCTCTGTTTTCCCAACACCATCGCCACCAGCCCCCACAAGCTCTCCCCTCACTCATCACGATGTGTTTTTCTCGGGTACCCCCTCGAGCACAAAGGATACCGATGCCTGGACCTCTCTACGCGCAAAGTGATCATCTCACGCCATGTTACGTTCGATGAACGCACCTTCCCATATTTTTCTGGCGACACACCACCTTCCCACGCACCTCGCACGTCCACAGAAAATCCCCGCCCAGATATCCTTCCAGATTCCCGTGCCCCACCTACCTCGTACCAGCCTCGTCTGCTGATCCCTCCCGCTGTCCCCGCGCCTACCCCACCTACCGCTCCGGGATCACTGCCCGCGCCCACCCAATCCCCGCCTCTGCGCTCGCTACCCGCTAACTTCCCCCGATCCCCCGCGGCCCCCACGCGCTCCCGATCCAACGCGGCCCCCACGCGCTCCCAATCCCACGCGCGCACCCCACCGCCCGCGTCCCCAGGCCATGCAGCTTCCCCTCGTTCCCATGCAGATCCCCCGTCCCCACCGAGCCCGCATGCAGCTGCGCCATGCACGTCCCCCGCCACCTCGCCTCCACACGCGACCAGCCCGTCCCCAACACCCACACCATGCGAGTCTCCTGCCGTTCCGCCTGGCCCCGCGTTGCCTCCTCGAGCCATTCCGGTTACACCTCCAGTCAACCACCACCGCATGCGCACACGCTCGAAAACTGGATTTGCTCAGCCCAAGGCTTTCACTACCTCCACTTCACATCCGACCACCATCAGCCCCATCCCTTCTTCCTCCCGGGTTGCTCTTCGAGACCCCAATTGGTACAACACCATGAAAGAAGAGTATGATGCACTGATGCGGAATAACACTTGGAGTTTAGTGTCGCGTCCTGCAGGTACCAACGTCGTCACTGGCAAATGGATCTTCCGGCACAAGTTCCACCCTGACGGCTCGCTTGCTCGCTACAAGGCGCGCTGGGTCTTTCGCGGCTTCACTCAGCAAGCTGGCGTCGACTACGACGAGACATTCAGTCCCGTCGTCAAACCGGCGACCATCCGCACGGTTCTCAGCCTCGCCATCGGGAAGGGGTGGCCCATCCACCAACTCGACGTCAAGAACGCCTTCCTCCATGGTCATCTCATGGAGACTGTCTACAGCGCCCAACCTTCCGGCTTCGTCGATGCGTCCTCACCCTCGCACGTCTGTCGGCTGAACCGTTCCCTCTACGGCCTCAAACAGGCACCGAGGGCGTGGTTCTCACGCTTCACCACGTACCTGCTCTCCATCGGCTTCGTCGCGTCGCGGGCGGACTCGTCGCTATTCATTCTCCGCCGTGGCGGGGACCTCGCCTATCTCCTACTCTACGTGGACGACATCATCCTCACCGCCAGCTCCGTCGCCGTCCTCGACACCGTCATCCGGGCGCTACATCGCGAGTTCGCGATGACCGACCTCGGCTCGCTCCACCACTTCCTCGGGATCAACGTCACCACCTCGGCGCGCGGCTTGTTCCTATCGCAGGAGCAGTATGCGTTGGAGATCCTCGATCGCGCCGGGATGCTCAACTGCAAGCCACTATCGACGCCGGTGGACACGCTCGCCAAACTCTCCGCCGACACCGGGCCTCTCTTCCACGACCCTTCGCTCTACCGCAGCCTGGCTGGTGCGCTCCAGTACCTGACGTTGACGCGCCCCGATCTCTCTTATGCCGTGCAGCAGTGCTGCTTGTTCATGCATGCACCGCGCGACTGCCACTTTCAGCTCGTCAAACGCATCCTCCGGTACTTGCACGGGACGACACACCTCGGGCTCCAGCTCCATCGGGATACCTCCACCGAGCTCATTGCCTACTCCGACGCCGACTGGGCAGGTTGCCCTGACACGCGCAAGTCGACCTCCGGCTTCTGCGTTTTTCTGGGCAGCAATCTTCTCACATGGTCGTCGAAGCGGCAGAGTACCATCTCTCGGTCTAGTGCTGAGGCCGAGTACCGCGTTGTGGCAAACGCGGTTGCCGAGGCCGTCTGGCTATGTCAACTGCTCGGCGAGCTTCATCAACCTCCCGCGCGAGCTACCGTGGTCTACTGCGACAACATCAGCGCCGTCTACATGTCGAGCAACCCGGTGCAACACCAACGAACGAAGCACATTGAGATAGATCTTCACTTCGTTCGTGAATGCGTCATGTTGGGCGAGCTACGCGTTCTTCACGTCCCAACGAGCTCCCAGTTCGCGGACATCTTCACCAAGGGGCTACCGACGCGCGTCTTTAACGACTTTCGATCCAGCCTCAACATCGGCGAACCCCATGTTTTGGCTGCGGGGGGGTGTTCGACTGCACCACTACAGCGCCCCCAGGAGGATAACCCATCGCACCGGGTCTCTAGCTAGGCTACCTGTCCATACACATCATGCGCCTACGTGCGCCCACACGCCCTGCATGCCAGGGGTGCCGTTGTACTCTCCCTCTCTCCCTCTCTGTACTTTCTCCATATAAGCCCATCGAGGCTGATGTAAACGGTGTGAGGGAAATATACAACTCAACTGTTACCACGGTTTTTGGGCGTTACGTTTCAGGTATGCGGTTCAAATATTACCATGCTATTTATGCTGAATTTATCATGAGCATGTTTTTACACTTTTTTCAATCAAAAGTTACCATGGTGTCTATGTGTAAGTTATCATATCTGCGGTGTGTATATTACCATCCTATTTATGCAGAATTTATGATGAACATGTTTTCAACAACTCCGCCCTTCTCTTCAAAAGTTATCATGCTTGCGTTGAGTATATTACCATGCTATTTTTTTAAATGTATTACCATGCTATTTTCGCAAAACTTACGAGGTAAGTTTTCAAACAATTTCTCTTGGGTCAAAAAAGGTACCATGGTGTTAGGTGGTGTTTTCATCAACTTTTTTCCCTAGGTAAAAGATATTGTGGTGTTTGTACCTAAGTTATTAGGTTTGCAGCGCATATATTACCATGCTATTTACGAAAAATTACCGAGTTGTGTTTTTAACAAAAAAAATCTCCGGTCAAAGTTTACCATGGTGTTTGTACGTAAGTTACCAACACCGCAGTGCATATATTACCATACTTTTAACACAAAAAATACAAGAGTATGTTTCACCAACTCTTTTTCTTATGTCAAAAAGTTACCACTGTGTTTGTACGTGAGTTATTAGAGTTGCAGAGCTTAACTTTCCATGTTATGGTAATGGACATAGAAGTTACCGGGGTAAAATTCACCAACTTTTTTCCCAGTCAAAGTTACCATGATGTGTGCTCATATGTTATCAGGTTTGCGGTGCATAAATTAACATATTGTTTACACAGAGGTTATCAGGGGAATGTTTCAATAATTTTTTCATTCGGGTCAAAGTTACCATCATCAGCTAAAACAATGTTTACACATACATATTTCGTTTTCTATAATGTCATTGCTGTGTTATGTGCCAGCTGCCTTAACAATACTACATCCTTCTGCCATATGTTCATAAGAATTATATGATTCTCATGTGAATATCTTGCTCATAAGGATGTCATAAAAAAAAATCTGATTTTCCTTAAGACCAACATAAGATATATTATGCCTATAACTTAAGCAATAAATTTCAGAGTGGCCATTTTCTAGCCAAGAGATAGGTTAGAACTGAAATATTTCCTTTCTTGCAGATAACAAAAGGAAGAAAACATTGATGTTGTTGAGAAAATAATGGAAGGTTTTCATTTCCGAGAAAGATAAAACTTGGGAAATTGTGTTGCACTAACTGAAGGACTTAATTTTGAACTCTTTGATGCTTCAGTGTAGACTAACCGCTTCAGGCATCCTTCTGCTCGATAATGATCCAGGTTCATCTGGTCTTTTGTCAATCAACATCACATATGCTTCCTAAAATGCATGTAAAGCCGCCTGAAAGTTTCACAACATTACTCTAAGAGGAATAGTTTCTGGAGACTTTGCCAATGACCAACATCGTAGTAGTAGTAGACGAACTTACCAAACTATTTACCACTGCCCTTCTATCAAAAGACATTTCTAGCATGCCTAGATGATAATGAACGAATGTCACCATCAGAACTGTTGGTTTGGTAAAATAGAATATAGCATGGTTCATGACTAGATTAGCAACAAAGAACAGCTCCAGCCTACTGCCAAGTGTAAGTGTTACATCACATCAGTAGCGAACTCGAAATCAGTTATGCACTTATGCTAGATGGTATCCAAATGCTAAAAGCAATATGGAAGCAGTGCAGAGCACTAACTTTGGCACTAATATGGCAGCAGTATGCCGAAGATGGGTAGGCGACACTGTGAAAGGGGTGCTGTGCAGGTGCTCGGCCAGCCGTATGCTGCGGGGATGAAGTTGCATGTCGGGGGCGTGACCGACGGTGGTGTATACTACGGTCGTTGATCGTGGGGAGTTGCACGGTTGGAGAGTTGCCTCAGGTTGTGGCTCCCACGCACCGATGGACGGAGCCGCCGAAGTGGAGTCCAGAGGCACGACGAGATGGGATATCGGGGCAGCCATTGCCAAGGACGCGAAGGCTCAACGGTGAAGTCCGAAGGGCACCACGGACTGGAACCCGACGGCCCATGGGCTGGGGGTGGAGCTCAGCCTCAGGTCTCACCTAGATCCGGTGAGCGCGTGATTGGGTTGGGGATGGGAGGAGGGGAAAGGAAGGCGAGGGAGGCGGGTGGGTCGTCTGGAGAGTGAGGTCGCTCGCAGAGAAAAATTAGAGAAGAGGCACGATTGGATCGGGATCACGATCGAACGGTGTTACTGAGATCATGTGGCAGTTTTCAATCTGCCACACGGTTGCCATATACATATTTCGTTCTCAAAAAAGAATGCACCTCCTTTTTCTTTGGTCGAAAACTGATAGGAAATCGTTTTGAGTCAAATTAGGAATAAATTCCTACTAAAAGTTGCATATTTTATGAGACGTGACATAGCTATTTTTGTAGAAGAGAAAGTTTGATACTCCCTCCGTTCCTAAATATAGGGTGTATAGTTTTTGGCACGGAAATTAAAGAACGCACATGGAGGGAAAATTTCACAAGTTTTGGGAGAGATTACACCTAACTAATTGAAATGAGAAAATAGAGGAGCTTGCCCTATATAAGGAAATGTAATCAAATCCCTTAAAAAATTATCCAAACGAGTGGTGCAACGCAATACACCTTATATTTCGGACTTTTTCTTAAAAATCTATACACCTTATATCAAGGAATGGAGGGAGTAATTCATTAGATCTAAACAAGGTATTTTTGCCTAAACAAATCAAGGTCTTTTTCCTACCGGAAATACTTCTGATCTATCCATCAAATATAAAGCACTGGGTCATCGCCTCTCCCTCACAGAAGCCAAGAAAATCCTATTGCAGTAGAAAGTCACCAGTCGTCGATGAAGAGAAGTGTAAGACAAACGAACGCAGGATCCATCGAAGGAAAGCACCGACCAAATCCCGCGAGATCAAATTGGAGGCACACCTCCACACGCCCTCCGACGGTGCAAGATGCAGCGCCCGAAGGAGGAGGGGGGGGGGGGGGGGGCAGGAGAACCTTATTTCATTTTCAAGGACCTACGACTTCAAGGAGTTGACACATCTAGACCTCATTTGTGTCCAGCCTAGCGTCGCTATCCCGAGCAGTACACAAATCCACAACAAACACACACAAAAAAACAGGTAAAAAAGAAGTAGGACTACTGCCAAAGAGATGAGGCAGATCGGCACCGGGGCATGCAGAAGGCGGGGAAACCCAACGCTTGGGACGTCAACGATCAAAACAAGGTTTACATCAGGGTATTCTCCGGGTGGAGCGGCATTGGGGCTACTGCCTTGCCTCAGAAAACCGGTGTATAAAAAATTGCCGTATACAGTAGTAGAATATGGATCAGAATAAAAAATATAGATTTCTCACAAAAAATAAAATTAAAATAAAAACAATATAGAAAAGTAATGTCTTTTATTATAGGATGTGTCTAGGTCTGAGTCGACTGAGACTTAGCACTGAGACTTGGCTGATATAATATATAAGACGAAAAAAGGAAAACTGAAAATAATTTTTTTGTATGAATCTTCATGTAGCATCGACTGAGACATAACGAAGTCTAAGTCGACTGGGACTTAGTAAAACTGTTTATTATATAACGCCACAAAAAACAATCTCTGAATAATATAACTATATTAGTAGAACTAACGATCAATCTACGGAATGCATGCAGTATGCCATCGAACAACGCAAGGAATCACGATATATACTAAGTAGTAGTGATGCAATCTCTAGCTAGCTAGCTTCTCCTCATGCCTCTCCACCACCTGAACTTGCCGACGTCCACCTGCCAGTCGGGGTCCTGGTCGAGGCCGCTGTCCAGGCGCTTGATGTACTGGTGCTCAAAGTAGTCGGGGTTGCGCGCGCAGCACTCTCGCAGCGCCTTTGTGGCGCCGACGCACGCCTCGACGTCCACGGCGCGGCGCTTGGCGTAATTGGGTTCGTAGGGGTCGCACGTCCTCATGGCCGTCCGGAACTCCTTGAGGCAGCAGCCGTTGGCCACGTAGTGCGTGACCGCGGTTTTGTCGTTGTCGACTTCGGCGTTGTGGGAGGCGGCCGCGGCGCCGAGGAGCCCCAAGCCAAGCACCGACGCGGTGAGCCCCATGGCCGGCAGCTAGCGCTAAATCTGATCTGATTGGTGTCTGCTTTAGCAAGGGTTATTAATTAATCTGGCCCTCGATCGGTCGATCGTTCTAAATTAAAATGGTATTTGGTTCTTTAGTTCTAGGATTTTTTTAGTCCCTGGGACTTTTTGAAAAAGACTCTCGAGGAGGTGCTTCTAAGAACTTTTAGCAAAAAGTCCCAAAAAAGTCTCACCCTGTTTGGTTTGCTAGGGATCTTTTTTAGTCCCTATACCAAAAAGTCCCTGGAAACAAACACCCTCTAAATAGCACATGCGGCCGCACGATGGCCTGCCTGGGAGATCCTATTCTTGCGGTTTCAAGTTGCATCGGTTTAAAGTAGAGTATACATGCAGCCACACTATTGCTATCGGCCTAACTTGAAACAAATCCCTTCGCAAGAAACGGACACCCGGTCTCCACTATGCGACTTTGAGTATTGCTCTTCGCAAGAATATGTCAGTCAAAGTTTATTAAATTGTAGCATTATGAATAATGCTTCTGTTTCAAGTCAACATAATACTACTTCCAATTATTTTGCAGTTGAGCTCAATATTTACAGGTGGCCACTCTGATATTTTTGCAGTTGAGCTAAAAAATGAAGGTGTTCCTTTTTCCTGTAGGAAATACTTTCAATCTATTCATCAAACATCAAGCACTGGGTCATCAGCCCTCCGTCCTAGGCAGGGATGAAGCTAGAAAAAATGAGCACTGGTGTCAACCGCTACCCACTATATGAACTATTGCAGTGCCATATAGATAAAGGGCAATATAAAGAGTAAAAAGAATACAATGAAACGATATATACGTTTTATTACATTAAAATTCAAAAATAGTTTCATACTCTAGTACTACTTGAGCGAAGTCATAATACCAGTTATTTACTTATTCAGGAAAAATAAGCACAAAGACGACTTTGTAGCATTTAATTTGCAACTTCCTGAAAATTATATACAAAAGAAACAAATTAATTCACAACAATGGTATGAACCAAAAAATAAAAAATATCAGAAAACAAAAATAAAAAATGATGTGAGACTCGCATTTTATAACTCCCTCTCATCTTCCATCTTCTTAAATAGTTCAATCACGATATCATTTGTAATAGCAGAATATATATCTTGTCTACATAGCAAACTGGTTACCCTTCGAAGTTCATGACTAAAACTTGATCGGAACGAATGATAAATTCACTAAGTTTCATAAACTAAAACATAAAACCATGTGGGAAATTGCGGGAAATCAAACGTGTTTGTGGATCTCATGGCAATCTTGTGGCTGGACGTGGCCTCGTGAATTTCCAAGATTCTTAGTATATTGTGGTATTCCTTTTTAATCAGATACATCCGTAGAAAGTTCATCTAAGTTATTTTATGCTGGAGTGGTAGGACCAATGAATATCACAAAATTTTATTTCGGTAGATGGTAGTCCTTGTGCTGCCAGGCCTTGAAGTACCTGGCACATCAATGTCTTGTATCCCCCTCAACAGAAATATATCCATAACCTTCTACTCCTACATGAATCAAGTGAGATAAACTTAAAATTTCAATCTGAATATTACACACATAGTGTCAGTGCGTGCAGAGCCGGCATACCTCGGGTACCTAGAAGAGCCGAAGTGGGCAACCTAAAATGGTATGATTGCAGATTATGCTACCCAAGTGGACTTCACTGAACCAAAATTACCGCCGCCAGCGTTGTGTAGTTTCCTCCAGAGGTCTGAGGGCTTGCCTAATCGCGGCGGCAGGTGTGCAGAGGAATTGGGGATCGATCTGATTGAGGAGGAGGCGCAGCACCATGGGAGGCGGTTGCTGTGCCTTCATGGGTCGTAGCCGCACTGCTGCGTACACAGAGCCTTGCTCCGGTGCACCCTCTAACTCAATTTCCTAGGGGTATTCTTGACCCCCGTCATCTATTTTTTTCTCCGGCCCTCCGCTGCCCATATCCAAGCTCCGTAGCCCATATCCAAGCCCAGTATAACCCGTATGACCCATACATATGTATACGGTGACATCCCGAAAAAAAAGGATGACACGACCCTACGACCAGGTAGGACCTACCGACGGCCGATCCATCAATCATACAGCTCAATCAATCACGCAGCTCCAAGATTCACGCAGCTCCTCCATCATTCTGGTGAGGTTCTTTAGGAATATCGGCGGCGGCGATCTTGTCGCCGGCGATCTCGTCCGAGAGCGCGCGCGGCACCGTCGTCAACCTCCAGCGCTCGCAGGTACCGCATCTCGTTTCCCCACGTTTGTCTCGCTCGCGGCAGCATCAAACGAACTGCCGCTGTTTTCGTTGTAGTGGTTAACCTAGCGGGGCGGGTAACCTAGCTTTCTGGCGGTCCAGGCCATTGCAGATCTTGTTCTGGTAGTGCTGCTCGTCGTGATATACACAGTGATCACGCGGGCTAAAGTGGGTTTCTTCTTTCTAGGGTTAACCTAGCGTCGGTTGCCGTCGGTTGTGTGCACGACGGCTCCGTTATTTGATGCGGTGGCTTAACTAGGTATCCGGCGATCCAAAGTAATCACGACTGGTGCCGTGGGCTAGGAATCCGGCGGCGCATGTTATCACGGGTAGCGCAGCTTCTCGCGATCCAAAGTGATCACGTACTGGATTCGTGGGACGTACCTTAACGGCGCTCGGTGTGGAGAGGGGGAGGATCCATGGGCAATCAGAGGTCGTTGGCGTCGGTTGTGTGCACGATCTGAATGCCCTCGGTTGGGGCGCTCTCCGGTTGGGGTAGTTTATTTAACATCCGTGATCGTGCGCTAGGTGTTGTATATGTCAGCATTGATAATGTTTGCACATGTGATGATACATATTAATTGTTGTAGGACATGGCGGACGATGAGTTAACTGATATGATGTATGACATGGAGTTTGGAGAAGTGATGAAAGACTGGATAGAAGATTGGTTAGATGATGAAAATTTAGAACGTGGAGATAGGTCAGAGAATGGGAACGTATTGGAAGATCTTAATGTGAGTCGCATTATCATGTTGTAACTTTTTGGTGGCATCCGACAATATTATATTTTGAAAATTTATAGATGGATGAACATGATGATGGTCAGGAAAACAATGAGCATGATGATGGTGAGGAAAACAACTCGGAGATCTCGAATGAATATTACATTAGTCAGGTATGGAAGTGTAATTTTTTGGCATGCATGCAAGTTGAATAAATCCTGGAATATTATATTATAAGTACTTATGTATTTGTGTTATATTTTTCAGCTCATTTGCGAATGTCATAGTGCGTACGACTATTACAGTGAATCCGACGCAGAGACAGGCCTTGATGTCGAATCATTAGCTGGACCTGATTCTGGGGAGTCGCAATCGTCGGTCATCATGAGTGAGGTATGTATGTAATGAATGTTGTATGGAAGTAATGTTATACCATAGAAAACTGTTTTCATGGCTATGTTATGATTGTGTAGGTGACAGAAGTTGAGGGGAAAAAATGTCCAAGATACTGCTAGTGCAGATGATAAGAGGGATATGTTCATGCAGATAATACAAATGACTTTTACGTCTCATGAGGCTGCATATGATTTCTACAACAGCTATGCTAGAGAAAATGGTTTCAACATTAGAAAGAATAGGGTCAGGTATACCAAAACCGAGTCACGTCATATGCGTTATAGGCGGTTTGTTTGTTCCAGACAAGGAAAACGTGACAGCAGGTTGCTAACCGAGGAAGGACACAGCCGTAGGCTCAGACCCGAGACACGCTGCCACTGCGAAGCGCACCTGACTGTGAAGCTTGACCAAAAACGTGGGGTTTGGTATGTTGATAGTTTTGAGGACAAGCATAGCCATATCTTGGCAGGACCGGACGAGGTACCTTTTCTTTGGTCCCACAGAAAAATCAAAGACTACCAGAGAGTTGACACTAGTAGATAAACCACCATTAGTCCCGGTTGGTAAGGGCCTTTTGTCCCGGTTCCTGAACCGGGACTAAAGGGTCGTTACTAATGCCCTGGCCCTTTAGTCCCGGTTCAGTCCAGAACCGGGACAGATGGGCCTCCACGTGGCCGGTGCACCGAGCCCACGCAGGAGGGCCTTTGGTCCCGGTTGGTGGCACCAACCGGGACCAATAGGAATCCACGCGTCAGCATTTCAGGGGCTGTGGTTTTTGTTTTTTTTGAAGGGGGGGGGGGGGTTGGGTTTTTTTTTAAATCGACGATGGCCCAGGTACACCTTCTTCTTGCATTTGTCCAGGTATATACTTTCAGTGTCATCTAAACAGTGCGTACATGCGTGGTATCCTTTATTTGTCTGTCCTGAAAGGTTACTGAGAGCGGGCCAATCGTTGATGGTCACGAACAACAACGCCTTTGGCTTAAATTCCTCCTGTCTGTGCTCATCCCACGTACGTACACCGTTTCCATTCCACAGCTGTAAAAGTTCTTCAACTAATGGTCTTAGGTACACATCAATGTCGTTGTCGGGTTGCTTAGGGCCTTGGATGAGAACTGACATCATAATGAACTTCCGCTTCAGGCACATCCAAGGAGGAAGGTTATAGATCCATAGAGTCACGGGCCAGGTGATGTGATTGCTGCTCTGCTCCCCGAAAGGATTAATGCCAACCGCGCTTAAAGCAAACCATACGTTCCTTGGGTCCTTTGCAAACTCATCCCAGTACTTTCTCTCGATTTTTCTCCACTGCGACCCGTCAGCGGGTGCTCTCAACTTCCCGTCTTTCTTACGGTCCTCACTGTGCCATCGCATCAACTTGGCATGCTTTCCGTTTCTGAAGAGACATTTCAACTGTGGTATTATAGGAGCATACCACATCACCTTCGCATGAACCCTCTTCCTGGGGGGCTCACCGTCAACATCACCAGGGTCATCTCGTCTGATCTTATACCGCAATGCACCGCATACGGGGCATGCGTTCAGATCCTTGTATGCCCCGCGGTAGAGGATGCAGTCATTAGGGCATGCATGTATCTTCTGCACCTCCAATCCTAGAGGGCATACGACCTTCTTTATTGCGTATGTACTGTCGGGCAATTCGTTATACTTTGGAAGCTTCTTCTTCAATATTTTCAGTAGCTTCTCAAATCCTTTGTTAGGCACATCTTTCTCTGCCTTCCACTGCAGCAATTCCAGTACGGTACCGAGCTTTGTGTTGCCATCTTCGCAATTGGGGTACAACCTTTTTTTGTGATCCTGTAACATGCGATCGAACTTCAGCTTCTCCTTTTGACTTTCGCATTGCGTCCTTGCATCGACAATGACCCGGCGGAGATCATCATCATCGGGCACATCGTCTGGTTCCTCTTGATCTTCAGCAGCTTCACCCGTTGCAGCATCATTGGGCACATCGTTTGGTTCCTCTTGATCTTCACCAGCTCCCCCCGTTGCAGCATCACCGTATTCAGGGGGCACATAGTTGTCATCGTACTCTTCTTCTTCGCCCTTCCATCATAACCCCTATTTCCCCGTGCCTCGTCCAAACATTATAGTGTGGCATGAAACCCTTGTAAAGCAGGTGGGAGTGAAGGATTTTCCGGTTAGAGTAAGACATCGTATTCCCACCTTTAGTGCATGGATAACACATAAAACCATTCTGCTTGTTTGCCTCAGCCGCATCGAGAAACTCATGCACGCTCTTAATGTACTTGGAGGTGTGTCTGTCACCATACATCCATTGCCGGTTCATCTGCGTGCATTATATATAATTAAGTGTGTCACAAACCATTACAGAACATCATGAATAGATAATTAAGTGACCAAATTAATAGAAGTTCATCATCACATTAAAAACAAAGTACATACATAGTTCTCATCTAACAACATATAGCTCTCCAGGTCATCTAATTAATTAAACCATACATTGAAACTATGTAAAACATTTCAATGCGAAAACAAACGTGATTATAATCGCAACCAACGTAACAATTGATCCAACGGCATAATGATACCAAGCCTCGGTATGAATGGCATATTTTCTAATCTTTCTAATCTTCAAGCGCATTGCATCCATCTTGATCTTGTGATCATCGACGACATCCGCAACATGCAATTCCAATATCATCTTCTCCTCCTCAATTTTTGTATCTTTTCTTTCAAGAAATTGTTTTCTTCCTCAACTAAATTTAACCTCTCGACAATAGGGTCGGTTGGAATTGTTGGGTTTCGTAGTAATTTCAAAATTTTTCTATGCACACGCAAGATCATGTGATGCATAGCAACGAGGGGAGAGTATTGTCTATGTACCCAACGCAGACCGACTGCGGAAGCGATGACACGACGTAGAGGAAGTAGTCGTACGTCTTCTCGATCCAACCGATCAAGCACCGAAACTACGGCACCTCCGAGTTCGAGCACACGTTCAGCTCGATGACGATCCCCGGACTCCGATCCAGCAAAGTGTCGGGGAAGAGTTTCGTCAGCACGACGGCGTGGTGACGATCTTGATGAACTACAGCAGCAGGGCTTCGCCTAAACTCCGCTACAGTATTATCGAGGAATATGGTGGCAGGGGCACCGCACACGGCTAAGGAATAGATCACGTGGATCAACTTGTGTCAACTTGTGTGTTTAGAGGTGCCCCTGCCTCCGTATATAAAGGAGGAGAGGAGGGGAGGCTGGCCGGCCAAGGGGGGGAGGCGCAGGAGAGTCCTACTCCCTCTGGGAGTAGGATTCCCCCTCCAATCCTAGTCCAACTAGGATTCCTCGGAGGGGAAAAGAGGAGGAGGGGGCCGGCCACCTCTCCTAGTCCTAATAGGACTAGGGGAAGGGGGGGGGGGCGCAGCCCATCTAGGGCAGCCCCTTCTCTTTTCCACTAAGGCCCACTATGGCCCAAATAGCTCCCGGGGGGTTCCGGTAACCCTCCCGGTATTCCGGTAAAATCCCGATTTCACCCGGAACACTTCCGATATCCAAATATAGGCTTCCAATATATCAATCTTTACGTCTCGACCATTTCGAGACTCCTCGTCATGTCCGTGATCACATCCGGGACTCCGAACAACCTTCGGTACATCAAAATGCATAAACTCATAATATAACTGTCATCGTAACCTTAAGCGTGCGGACCCTACGGGTTCGAGAACAATGTAGACATGACCGAGACACGTCTCTGGTCAATAACCAATAGCGGGACCTGGATGCCCATATTGGCTCCTACATATTCTACGAAGATCTTTATCGGTCAGACCGCATAACAACATACGTTGTTCCCTTTGTCATCGGTATGTTACTTGCCCGAGATTCGATCGTCGGTATCCAATACCTAGTTCAATCTCGTTACCGGCAAGTCTCTTTACTCGTTCCGTAATACATCATCTCACAACTAACATATTAGTTGTAATGCTTGCAAGGCTTATGTGATGTGTATTACCGAGAGGGCCCAGAGATACCTCTCCGACAATCGGAGTGACAAATCCTAATCTCGAAATACGCCAACCCAACATCGACCATTGGAGACACCTGTAGTACTCCTTTATAATCACCCAGTTACGTTGTGACGTTTGGTAGTACCCAAAGTGTTCCTCCGGTAAACGGGAGTTGCATAATCTCATAGTCATAGGAACATGTATAAGTCATGAAGAAAGCAATAGCAACATACTAAACGATCGGGTGCTAAGCTAATGGAATGGGTCATGTCAATCAGATCATTCTGCTAATGATGTGACCTCGTTAATCAAATAACAACTCATTGTTCATGGTTAGGAAACATAACCATCTTTGATTAACGAGCTAGTTAAGTAGAGGCATACTAGTGACACTTTGTTTGTCTATGTATTCACACATGTATTATGTTTCCGGTAAATACACTTCTAGCATGAATAATAAACATTTATCATGATTATAAGGAAATAAATAATAACTTTATTATTGCCTCTAGGGCATATTTCCTTCAGTCTCCCACTTGCACTAGAGTCAATAATCTAGATTACACTGTAATGATTCTAACACCCATGGAGCCTTGGTGCTGATCATGTTTTGCTCGTGGAAGAGGTTTAGTCAATGGGTCTGCAACATTCAGATCCGTATGTATCTTGCAAATCTCTATGTCTCCCACCTGGACTAGATCCCGGATGGAGTTGAAGCGTCTCTTGATGTGTTTGGTCCTTTTGTGAAATCTGGATTCCTTTGCCAAGGCAATTGCACCAGTATTGTCACAAAAGATTTTCATTGGACCCGATGCACTAGGTATGACACCTAGATCGGATATGAACTCCTTCATCCAGACTCCTTCATTTGCTGCTTCCGAAGCAGCTATGTATTCCGCTTCACATGTAGATCCCGCTACAACGCTTTGTTTAGAACTGCACCAACTGACAGCTCCACCGTTTAATGTAAACACGTATCCGGTTTGCGATTTAGAATCGTCCGGATCAGTGTCAAAGCTTGCATCAACGTAACCTTTTACGGTGAGCTCTTTGTCACCTCCATATACGAGAAACATATCCTTAGTCCTTTTCAGGTATTTCAGGATGTTCTTGACCGCTGTCCAGTGATCCACTCCTGGATTACTTTGGTACCTCCCTGCTAAACTTATAGCAAGGCACACATCAGGTCTGGTACACAGCATTGCATACATGATAGAGCCTATGGCTGATGCATAGGGAACATCTTTCATATTCTCTCTATCTTCTGCAGTGGTCGGGCATTGAGTCTTACTCAATTTCACACCTTGTAATACAGGCAAGAATCCTTTCTTTGCTTGATCCATTTTGAATTTCTTCAAAATTTTGTCAAGGTATGTGCTTTGTGAAAGTCCAATTAAGCGTCTTGATCTATCTCTATAGATCTTAATGCCTAATATGTAAGCAGCTTCACCGAGGTCTTTCATTGAAAAACTTTTATTCAAGTATCCCTTTATGCTATCCAGAAATTCTATATCATTTCCAATTAGTAATATGTCATCCACATATAATATCAGAAATGCTACAGAGCTCCCACTCACTTTCTTGTAAATACAGGCTTCTCCGAAAGTCTGTATAAAACCAAATGCTTTGATCACACTATCAAAACGTTTATTCCAACTCCGAGAGGCTTGCACCAGTCCATAAATGGATCGCTGGAGCTTGCACACTTTGTTAGCTCCCTTTGGATCGACAAAACCTTCTGGTTGCATCATATACAACTCTTCTTCCAGAAATCCATTCAGGAATGCAGTTTTGACATCCATCTGCCAAATTTCATAATCATAAAATGCGGCAATTGCTAACATGATTCGGACGGACTTAAGCATCGCTACGGGTGAGAAGGTCTCATCGTAGTCAATCCCTTGAACTTGCCGAAAACCTTTTGCGACAAGTCGAGCTTTGTAGACAGTAACATTACCATCAGCGTCAGTCTTCTTCTTAAAGATCCATTTATTCTCAATTGCTTGCCGATCATCGGGCAAGTCAACCAAAGTCCATACTTTGTTCTCATACATGGATCCCATCTCAGATTTCATGGCTTCAAGCCACTTTGCGGAATCTGGGCTCACCATCGCTTCTTCATAGTTCGTAGGTTCATCATGATCTAGTAGCATGACCTCCAGAACAGGATTACCGTACCACTCTGGTGCGGATCTTACTCTGGTTGATCTACGAGGTTCAGTAGTATCTTGATCTGAAGTTTCATGATCATTATCATTGGCTTCCTCACTAACTGGTGTAGGTGTCACTGAAACAGTTTTCTGTGATGAACTACTTTCCAGTAAAGGAGCAGGTACAGTTACCTCGTCAAGTTCTACTTTCCTCCCACTCACTTCTTTCGAGAGAAACTCCTTCTCTAGAAATGATCCATTCTTAGCAACGAATGTCTTGCCTTCGGATCTGTGATAGAAGGTGTACCCAACAGTTTCCTTTGGGTATCCTATGAAGACACATTTCTCCGATTTGGGTTCGAGCTTATCAGGTTGAAGCTTTTTCACATAAGCATCGCAGCCCCAAACTTTAAGAAACGACAACTTTGGTTTCTTGCCAAACCACAGTTCATAAGGCGTCGTCTCAACGGATTTTGATGGTGCCCTATTTAACGTGAATGCGGCCGTCTCTAAAGCATATCCCCAAAATGATAGCGGTAAATCAGTAAGAGACATCATAGATCGCACCATATCTAGTAAAGTACGATTACGACGTTCGGACACACCATTACGCTGTGGTGTTCCGGGTGGCGTGAGTTGCGAAACTATTCCACAGTTTTTCAAATGTACACCAAACTCGTAACTCAAATATTCTCCTCCACGATCAGATCGTAGAAACTTTATTTTCTTGTTACGATGATTTTCAACTTCACTCTGAAATTCTTTGAACTTTTCAAATGTTTCAGACTTATGTTTTATTAAGTAGATATACCCATATCTGCTTAAATCATCTGTGAAGGTGAGAAAATAACGATATCCGCCACGAGCCTCAATATTCATCGGGCCACATACATCGGTATGTATGATTTCCAACAAATCTGTTGCTCTCTCCATAGTACCGGAGAACGGTGTTTTAGTCATCTTGCCCATGAGGCACGGTTCGCAAGTACCAAGTGATTCATAATCAAGTGGTTCCAAAAGTCCATCAGCATGGAGTTTCTTCATGCGCTTTATACCGATATGACCTAAACGACAGTGCCACAAATAAGTTGCACTTTCATTATCAACTCTGCATCTTTTGGCTTCAACATTATGAATATGTGTATTACTACTATCGAGATTCAATAAGAATAGACCACTCTTCAAGGGTGCATGACCATAAAAGATATTACTCATATAAATAGAACAACCATTATTCTCTGATTTAAATGAATAACCGTCTCGCATTAAACAAGATCCAGATATAATGTTCATGCTCAACGCTGGCACCAAATAACAATTACTTAGGTCTAATATTAATCCCGAAGGTAGATGTAGAGGTAGCGTGCCGACTGCGATCACATCGACTTTGGAACCGTTTCCCACGCGCATCGTCACCTCGTCCTTTGCCAGTGCCCGCTTATTCCGTAGTCCCTGTTTCGAGTTGCAAATATTAGCAACAGAACCAGTATCAAATACCCAGGTGCTACTGCGAGCTCTAGTAAGGTACACATCAATAACATGTATATCACATATACCTTTGTTCACCTTGCCATCCTTCTTATCCGCCAAATACTTGGGACAGTTCCGCTTCCAGTGACCAGTCTGCTTGCAGTAGAAGCACTCAGTTTCAGGCTTAGGTCCAGACTTGGGTTTCTTCTCTTGAGCAGCAACTGGCTTGCTGTTCTTCTTGAAGTTCCCTTTCTTCTTTCCTTTGCCCTTTTTCTTGAAACTAGTGGTTTTGTTAACCATCAACACTTGATGCTCCTTTTTGATTTCTACCTCCGCAGCTTTCAGCATTGCGAAGAGCTCGGGAATAGTCTTGTTCATCCCTTGCATATTATAGTTCATCACGAAGCTCTTGTAGCTTGGTGGCAGTGATTGGAGAATTCTGTCAATGACGCAATCATCCGGAAGATTAACTCCCAATTGAATCAAGTGATTATTATACCCAGACATTTTGAGTATATGCTCACTGACAGAACTATTCTCCTCCATCTTGCAGCTATAGAACTTATTGGAGACTTCATATCTCTCAATTCGGGCATTTGCTTGAAATATTAACTTCAACTCCTGGAACATCTCATATGCTCCATGACGTTCAAAACGTCGTTGAAGTCCCGATTCTAAGCCGTAAAGCATGGCACACTGAACTATCGAGTAGTCATCAGCTTTGCTCTGCCAGACGTTCATAACATCTGGTGTTGCTCCAGCAGCAGGCCTGGCACCCAGCGGTGCTTCCAGGACGTAATTTTTCTGTGCAGCAATGAGGATAATCCTCAAGTTACGGACCCAGTCCGTGTAATTGCTACCATCATCTTTCAACTTTGCTTTCTCAAGGAACGCATTAAAATTCAACGGAACAACAGCACGAGCCATCTATCTACAATCAACATAAACAAGCAAGATACTATCAGGTACTAAGTTCATGATAAATTTAAGTTCAATTAATCATATTATTTAAGAACTCCCACTTAGATAGACATCCCTCTAATCCTCTAAGTGATTACGTGATCCAAATCAACTAAACCATGACCGATCATCACGTGAGATGGAGTAGTTTTCAATGGTGAACATCGTTATGTTGATCATATCTACTATATGATTCACGCTCGACCTTTCGGTCTCCGTGTTCCGAGGCCATATCTGCATATGCTAGGCTCGTCAAGTTTAACCTGAGTATTCTGCGTGTGCAAAAACTGGCTTGCACCCGTTGTAGATGGACGTAGAGCTTATCACACCCGATCATCACGTGGTGTCTGGGCACGACGAACTTTGGCAACGGTGCATACTCAGGGAGAACACTTCTTGATAATTTAGTGAGAGATCATCTTATAATGCTACCGTCAATCAAAGCAAGATAAGATGCATAAAAAGATAAACATCACATGCAATCAATATAAGTGATATGATATGGCCATCATCATCTTGTGCTTGTGATCTCCATCTCCGAAGCACCGTCATGATCACCATCGACACCGGCGCGACACCTTGATCTCCATCGTAGCATCGTTGTCGTCTCGCCAATCTTATGCTTCCACGACTATCACTACCGTTTAGTAATAAAGTAAAGCATTACATCGCGATTGCATTGCATACAATAAAGCGACAACCATATGGCTCCTGCCAGTTGCCGATAACTCGGTTACAAAACATGATCATCTCATACAATAAAATTCAGCATCATGCCTTGACCATATCACATCACAACATGCCCTGCAAAAACAAGTTAGACGTCCTCTACTTTGTTGTTGCATGTTTTACGTGGCTGCTACGGGCTTAAGTAAGAACCAATCTCACCTACGCATCAAAACCACAACGATAGTTTGTCAAATAGACTCCGTTTTAACCTTCGCAAGGACCGGGCGTAGCCATACTTGGTTCAACTAAAGTTGGAGAGACAGTCGCCCGCAAGCCATCTCTGTGCAAAGCACGTCGAGGGAACCGGTCTCGCGTAAGCGTACGCGTAAGGTTGGTCCGGGTCGTCTCGTCCAACAATACCGCCGAACCAAAGTATGACATGCTGGTAGGCAGTATGACTTGTATCGTCCACAACTCACTCGTGTTCTACTCGTGCATATTACATCAACATAAATAACCTAGGCTCTGATACCACTGTTGGGTTTCGTAGTAATTTCAAAAAATTTCCTACGCACACGCAAGATCATGTGATGCATAGCAACGAGGGGAGAGTATTGTCTACGTACCCAACGCAGACCGACTGCGGAAGCGATGACACGACGTAGAGGAAGTAGTCGTACGTCTTCTCGATCCAACCGATCAAGCACCGAAACTACGGCACCTCCGAGTTCGAGCACACGTTCAGCTCGATGACGATCCCCGGACTCCGATCCAGCAAAGTGTCGGGGAAGAGTTTCGTCAGCACGACGGCGTGGTGACGATCTTGATGAACTACAGCAGCAGGGCTTCGCCTAAACTCCGCTACAGTATTATCGAGGAATATGGTGGCAGGGGGCACCGCACACGGCTAAGGAATAGATCACGTGGATCAACTTGTGTCAACTTGTGTGTTTAGAGGTGCCCCTGCCTCCGTATATAAAGGAGGAGAGGAGGGGAGGCTGGCCGGCCAAGGGGGGAGGCGCAGGAGAGTCCTACTCCCTCTGGGAGTAGGATTCCCCCTCCAATCCTAGTCCAACTAGGATTCCTCGGAGGGGAAAAGAGGAGGAGGGGGCCGGCCACCTCTCCTAGTCCTAATAGGACTAGGGGAAGGGGGGGGCGCGCAGCCCATCTAGGGCAGCCCCTTCTCTTTTCCACTAAGGCCCACTATGGCCCAAATAGCTCCCGGGGGGTTCCGGTAACCCTCCCGGTATTCCGGTAAAATCCCGATTTCACCCGGAACACTTCCGATATCCAAATATAGGCTTCCAATATATCAATCTTTACGTCTCGACCATTTCAAGACTCCTCGTCATGTCCGTGATCACATCCGGGACTCCGAACAACCTTCAGTACATCAAAATGCATAAACTCATAATATAACTGTCATCGTAACCTTAAGCGTGCGGACCCTACGGGTTCGAGAACAATGTAGACATGACCGAGACACGTCTCTGGTCAATAACCAATAGCGGGACCTGGATGCCCATATTGGCTCCTACATATTCTACGAAGATCTTTATCGGTCAGACCGCATAACAACATACGTTGTTCCCTTTGTCATCGGTATGTTACTTGCCCGAGATTCGATCGTCGGTATCCAATACCTAGTTCAATCTCGTTACCGGCAAGTCTCTTTACTCGTTCCGTAATACATCATCTCACAACTAACATATTAGTTGTAATGCTTGCAAGGCTTATGTGATGTGTATTACCGAGAGGGCCCAGAGATACCTCTCTGACAATCGGAGTGACAAATCCTAATCTCGAAATACGCCAACCCAACATCGACCATTGGAGACACCTGTAGTACTCCTTTATGATCACCCAGTTACGTTGTGACGTTTGGTAGTACCCAAAGTGTTCCTCCGGTAAACGGGAGTTGCATAATCTCATAGTCATAGGAACATGTATAAGTCATGAAGAAAGCAATAGCAACATACTAAACGATCGGGTGCTAAGCTAATGGAATGGGTCATGTCAATCAGATCATTCTGCTAATGATGTGACCTCGTTAATCAAATAACAACTCATTGTTCATGGTTAGGAAACATAACCATCTTTGATTAACGAGCTAGTTAAGTAGAGGCATACTAGTGACACTTTGTTTGTCTATGTATTCACACATGTATTATGTTTCCGGTAAATACACTTCTAGCATGAATAATAAACATTTATCATGATTATAAGGAAATAAATAATAACTTTATTATTGCCTCTAGGGCATATTTCCTTCAGGAATTTCCGATTCACATACCTCCTAGATAAATAAAATCTATGTCACGTTGGTCGGCATAATTTTCATAAACAATAAATTAACCAATAGTTATAAAGATAATATATACCACATCCGAATCATAGACATGACGAGGGCCGACGGGGGGCGGATACCAAAACCATCGCACTATATAAGATATGCAATAATAAAAGTAAGAAAACAATACAAGTATCTATCTAAACATGCAAGTAAGAATAGTTTTCCTTTCAGAAAGAAGATAAGAACAAGAGGCTCACCACGGTGGTGCCGGCGATGAGATCGGTGCGGGTGATCGACGGCGGTGAAGACGGGGACGGGGCGTGATGGACCGCTAAACCTAGACAAATATTAAGGAAAATGGAGCTTGGAGGTCGAGCTTGGAGAGGAGAAAGCTTAAGTAGTGTGGCTCGGGCATTCCATCGAACATCTTGTGTGCATAGGAGGTGAGCTAGAGCACCACCAAGCCCTCTCCCCTCGGCGGCCAGAAAAAACAGGGCTGTGTTCTCTGCTCTTACGCGAGTGGGTATATATAGGCACCTCATTGGTCCCGGTTGGTGGCATGAACCGGGACTAAAGGGCAGCCTTTGGTCCCGGTTCAAGCCACCAACCGGGACCAATGGTGGTGGGCCAAGAGCGAGGCCCATTGGTCCCGGTTCATCCCACCAACCAGGACCAAAAGGTCCAGACGAACCGGGACCAATGGCCCACGTGGCCCGGCCGGCCCCCTGGGCTCACGAACCGGGTCCAATGCCCCCATGGGTCCCGGTTCTGGATTGAACCGGGACCAATGGGCTGACCCGGACTGGACCTTTGCCCCCTTTTCTACTAGTGTGAGATACTATCCATGGGAGCTGTAGGGATTAGAATTCATGACATGATGGATTTGTTCATCAGAAAACATGTATGGTATGGCGGTGTTGGTTTTACCAGGCGTGAAATATACAACCTTTGCGCCAGGGAGAAGAGGAAGCTGCTTTCAAAAGGTGATGCTGCCACAGTCATAGGCATCATGGCCAGTAGGAAACAGAGGGATCCTAGCTTCTTTTTCGAGTACAAGCTAGACAAGGAAGGACATATGAATAGGATGTTCTGGTGTGACTCCCAGTCTCGTCATGACTATGAGGACTTCGGTGATGTGCTTGTATTTGACAGCACGTACAAGATGAACCGGTATGGTATGCCATTCATACCCTTTGTTGGTCTTAACAATCACCGGAAGACCACTGTTTTTGCTTGTGCCATAGTTTCGGACGAGATCAAAGAGACATATGTGTGGCTGCTGGAGACTTTTTTGAGGTCCATGTGTCAAAAGATGCCGAAGAGTGTTATCACGGACGCCGACGCTGCGATGATCAAGGCAATTCGCCAAGTCTTGCTAGACGTGTGGCACCGTATATGTACGTGGCATATAGAAAAAAGTATGAAGATTCACCTCAGTCACAAGTCCTTGAAGGAGTTCCGAACTCTTCTGTACTATAGCACGTCCACGGCCACGTTTAAGGAGAGATGGCACGCGTTTTCCAAAAGATGGCAGTCGGAAAAAACAGTAACATGGTTGAGACGGATGTATAAGAAGAGGAGACTGTGGGCTGCGGCTTATTTGACAGAGGGTTTTTGGCTTGGCATGAAAAGCAACCAGAGGAGTGAAAGTCTAAACTCATGCCTTCACCTCCACCTAGATGGTGAAATGACCCTGGTGGATATGGTTTTGCACTATGAGAACGCCGTTGTACGTATCCGTGGGAATGAGGCACGAGATGATTGCACGGCCTCACAGAGTGTACCGGTGCCAGTTACTAGCTCGAGGGAACTTGAGATAGCTGCTTCTCACGTCTTCACTCCAGCAAACTTCTATATGTTGCAAGCTGATCTTAGGAAAATTGACGGCATGGAGATTGTAGAAATAAAGCTCGGAGAAGAATAACCGGAAGAGCCGTTTTTGGGTGGAGTACACTCCAGTAAATTCCACAAAAACTATAAGGTGCAGCTGCAGAAGAATGATTCGAAAGAGTCTACCTTGCAAGCACATATTCCATGTACTTAAGTACTTGAATATATCTGAAATACCAAAGTGTTTAGTTCTTGTGCGGTTCACGAAAGACGCAAGGTTGGGACTGCCCGCGAGGCGCACAAGTGATCTGTTGGGATTTGGATGGACTGGAGTAGCTGAAAGAATGAAATATAGCCAGGTCAGTGTGTTGGCTTCAGAAGCTATGCATGCAACATGCAAACACCCAGCTTTGTGGGATCAGTTACAGGAGAGTTTGAAGACCGTGATAGCTAAGAGCCATGAGTATGATCAGCTAAAGGAAAATTTGAGTAAGAAAACGGCTGATCTTAGTACTTGTGCAATTGAATATGTAGACGATGGTGAAGGCAATATAGTTGAAGTTCAAGATCCTATTAAAGTATCAATGAAAGGTGCAACTAAGGTAGATGAGAACCGCCCTATGTCGAAAAATGGTAGGCCACTTTCGTACGACGAGATCAGAATCAGGTGCGGTGCATGCAAATTGCTAGGGCACACTAAACGCAGCAATAAATGCAAACTAAATAAGAAGTAAGTTTTTGTACGCATTGTAGGTTATAATTGTTTTTAATTTGTCATTCATTAACTTTTCTTGTTATCGTGCGCAGAAGCGTGGTGGGCGAAGAAGAGTAGAACAGTTGCTAGAGTTATGTTAGGATGAATCCAGTGATCTAATAGTGAGGTGTTTAAAATGTGTTACTGCATACATGATACATGATATATAATATTGTAAGAGGCCTGTACCTTGAGATAGTGCTCGTAGCATATATGGACTAAACAGGAGGCGGTCACTAGGGAATTTAATCATGGAAAATGGATAGCATTTTAGCCATTGTAATGATGTCATCTTTTGTGTTGTCCACTCTAGTTATATTATATTAGAAAACTAGACGATACCCGGCATGTTGTTGCAGGAATGTTTTGCAATATATTCATAGAGAAATGGTTACGTGTAACATGTATATGTTGTTGCGGGAATCTTTTGTTTGCATGTTGTGGTAGACCTTTCTCCATACATGTTGAATGACGAGGTGGCAAAATTGCATGTTAAGAGAAATAGGTTAGTGGTGGCTAGTTGCTTAGATATAGAAGATGTAATTATGTGTGGTAATAATTATTATTTTTTCACTCCTTCGGTTCACCACCATTTAGATATGGAAGATACCAGCTCACTTTAGTCTATAGTATAGACTTCGTACCACAAACCCATCATTTTCACCTCATAAAGAAAAGAAAAACCCACCATTTTAGGGCTTGTAGTGTAACTCGGGACGCTTGTCGCGATGACGTGGAGGGGGGGTGACGGATGCCGTTAGACGGCGTGACACACGGCCGCTCCCGTTGCAGAGCCCATTTAACAATTTTTATTTTGATTACAGCCCGTTTAAATGGGCCGTGCTGGCCACCTGGTCGGGGCGGTTCTTCCCTCGCGATCCCCACGCGTGTTCTATCTATCCACTGCGACAGCCGCCGCCGACGCCACCGATCCACGTCCTGCCGCCGGTCACGTTACGCCATGGTTTCGTGGAGCGACGAGTCGAGCTCTTCTTCGGATGGCGAATCCGTGACTAGCCTGCAGGTACGCTCCTACTATATAATCCCTAGATAGTGCTAGGCTTAGGGTTCGGGTTCTTCATTTTCGGTAATTAATGCAGGGCGTTGATTTGTGCAATATCTCTGTTGTTTCGTTTAGCTTCCTACGACTATCCCTTGCTATGAATGGAGTGGCATTGCTCACGGTCTGTCTTCTCGTTGTCTGCATCGAGAACCTTGCGTCATTCTAGTTGCTTTTGATTCCTTGGACACTGGCAGGCGTTTTCTTGCATGTGGTCAGAAGGTGTGTTGTTCCGTACTGTAAATATATGTTAACATTACCTCGTGCTCGATTTACTTCGCGGTAATCCATTGATCTGCCCAAAATTGCATACAATTTCAATTAATTCGTGCATTTACAAATTCCGTATTTATGTTGTCTTTTTCAGGGTCTAATATTTGTTTTAGCATATAATAGCATATACTTGTAGTTAATTGATCCATATACATATATATGTATATCATTGCATGCTACATTTTGTGTTTATATGATTGAGACCATATTTTTAGTGCATTGCATGTAATTGTATTGCATTTGTGCATATATGATTTAGACCATATTTTTTCATACTGTAGGAAGAAGTGAAATGTAACTATGTGGAATGGGTAGACCCGGAGTGGTCAGTGGCTACAAAGTTCTGCCTGAGAGAACTGTGGAGCATGTATGATGAGAAGCTGAGACAGAATATTAAGAATGCTGAAGACAAATGCATGTTAATTGGAGAAAAGAGGAGGACGGAGGAAGAGCTGAGATTTTTCAAAATGGACTTTACTAAGCTGGTGGCTAATAAGGAGGATGCTCTCACGCAGTTGGGCAATGCAAGATTGTCACTTAGCGATCTCAAAGAGGAGCTGGAGAAAAATAAGATGGCAGACCATGGTTGTGCCAATCTACATCAGGTCCTGAGGGTAAAGGCTGAGAAAGACCGGGACCGGGTGGTGCTAGAGAGAGACCAAGTGATGAGAGAGAGGGACCAGCTGAAGCAAGAGAAGAAAAAACTTGAGTATATTATTGCAGATTTTCTCAAACATAAACATGGGTACGTTGATAAGATCAAGAAGCTGAAGGAGATTTGTGATGAATTTTAAGTATGTTTTGTGGTTTATTGTTGAACTGAATGATCAAGTCCTATCTGCATTGTGGCCAGTTCATTTGTGTAAGGTCTAAGTATATTATATTAACCAATAAATTATATCACTTTCGAAATAGTTTGCCCTTGTTTGACCTGCATCCTAATGCGGGTTCTCGGCTAAGCACTGAAATTCTTTTGCTTCCACCGGAGCTCTAAATCGTACTGATCAAGGGGGCGAAAGAGTAGTTGATCATGTGATTGATGGTGCTACTGATCCTAATCTTCATGATGCAGAAAAGGAAAAGGCTAACAAAAATGTAGCAAAAAAACTGTGCAACGTGATTTCAAGCAACACATAACGCCAAGGGAGTCTGGCGGAAGACACGAGGAAGATCCACCTGCGGACGCCGATCCTGAGAGATCCAGCGGCAATCATGCGCACGGGATCCCAGGCGGATCTGCCTACTCCACCGAACCGCAGGATCCACGGGTGGCCCGTCTGCGTCCGACACGCGGGCTGTCTCCACCGAGCGGTCGGGCGGGTCTGGACCTGGCGCGTCCCCCCCCCGCGCCAACTGGCTCTCATCGACTGGGTCGCCCGCGCGGGGAGCGGATCTGTCGTTGTCTCGGGCGCGGGATCCCACACCGGATGGCAGGACAGCCGAGGTTGGTTCTCAGGCAAACAAAAAGGAATTTATCAATTTTTTTCTTATTGTTGAATAATGCCAAATCAAATCAACAAAATATGCAAAATTAAAAAGGAAATGAACTACTCTTCCATGGAAGAAAAAAATGAACACAGCAGCAAAAAACATTAAGGTAGAACAAATGAAGGGAAGCAAAAATTTATTGGTACGAAACGTATAGTCTGACTGTATTACACATACATAAGTATGTGTGAGCAACCAAAAATCCACACAAAATCCATGGTATCGTGCTTATTACATGAATGATTGAAAATCAAAGTTGTCCATGCCGGGAAACATGCTTCCGGACTTAAAACAAATGACTAAAACTAGAATCTTGAATCATGTCTTCACACCTTGCTTTTCTTTGCGATGTCGCGGATTTTGTTCTTCACACATTCGAGCGTGTTGGTAGGTGAGAGAACCAACTCGGCGACGAGACGCCTTCTCCTTGCATCAACCGTGGCCTGCAATTTTTAGAACAATGTTTAATGAATAGAAGTTGGTATTATACGACAATTGTACAAGTGTACGAAAAGAGAGGACAAATTACGTGGGTAAAATCGGTGGTCCATCGATCCCCGTCCCAATGCTCCATAACTTCAATCACAAAAAGGCCACAAGAGTTCCTAATATATATGCAAACATTAGTCACCGTGCACACGGACATGTCTTTCGTAAGTAGAAAATGATGAACCGTAACTCACATGTCCTCTTGTAGTGGCATGTCGATCTGAGGTAAGATAGACCACTTAGTGACGTCTGGATATTTGCCAGGTGTAATACGGTTTGCCTCTTCCATATCAATTGCTATTGCTAGTCGCTATTTGAAAGAAAGTAGTAGTGAGAAACCATATGGCATTTCATATGAAGAATGCTCAATGTTGGGGAGAGTACCCGTGCTTTCACAATGTCGAGAGAGAACTCGAGAGGATACAGCGAATCAAAAACTCGGAATTCTTTCTTGCGGTTGTGCATCACCACGGTGATCCAGTATGTATTGCCGACGTTCAACGGGATAAACGACTAAAATGTGGAACACATTTGTAATCAGATGCAATTATGCTTGTTGAAATGAGTGTTAATGAACTAGTAAGAACATATGGTACCTTATCACGGACGGTATACTCGTCCACAACCCTACGTACTGCTCCAGCTCTGCTCAGCGCACTATCCATGTTGTATGTCGATGGTTTAGGGTTGTCTCGTGCCTTAGCACGATCAACAAGGTATTTGGACCTCTAGGCTGGACAGAGGTGTCGATCATGACCAACGCACAGAGCCAAATGTGTCTGATAAGCATCGATAATCTGCGTAAAATAATAGAACATTTTATTTTCATAGGTGGCACCTAGATTATGCACTTAAATAGCAGGACATGGTAATAGATCTTACGTCATCCGCCAGCCATGTATGCTCAAGTACCGGTCGTATACTCTCCACAGTCACAGAGGTGCCACGTTCATTGTAGTAAACTCTTTTATTCATATTCTTCTCAGACCGAGCAGCTGCCTCCACAAATGTAACAGCAGCATCAATGAGTTCCGGTGTGATATCGTCCTTAACAGAGCCTTCCACGTCACTGTTACTAAACAGAGCTGCATGATAAATTACGAACGTCACGAACGGTGAGTGTATGAAATGGTAGTAAATTAAGCACTGAGATAGCTACTAACGGTACCTCTAGTTGTGGTAGTGTTGCCGGATGGCTTAGTACCACGAGCGCTTCGCTTGCTGGGCTTGTCAAATTTAAAGGGGGATTCAAATTTCTTGGGAATAGTCCGTCGACGCTTTCCGGATATAACATCGTCTTCTTTTGCGGTTGCTGCAGACTTTTTCCCCTTGCTCTTACCCACCATCTTGTCGATAGAACTTGCAGAAATGTCAATGTCGGACGATTCTGCTCGAGGAGAATTACCTACAATCCAAGGGTTCTCCGATGTTGCGCCGCACTCCGTTGTCTTGTCAACATTTAACTTGGCAGGTGTTTTCTGGTTAACAAACAAATAATGTGATAGGTTCAGTTAACGAAAATGAAGATGCATAATTGAGATAAATGAAGACAAATAAATGAAAACATACTTCCTCATCATCGTTGTTCTTGTTGACAACAGGCTCGTCAGGCTGTGTCAAATCAATCACCGGCTCTAGACCGTCAGAGTCATCCTTGTACACGAATTCCTTTTTTTCTGGCGGACCATTCTCAAAGGAATCCACTTCTAGGTCTTCATCGTTGTTGCCGGAAGCCGCAGCAGCCGCTGGCTTGTACATCACACCATTTTGGTTCAACTTCTCTAACGATCTCTTCATTACATAAAAATATTAATTAATGTCGGCACGGTTATGCAACTTCAAAAATGTTGTAAACATAGAATTAAGGGTGTGTCACCTCAGCTACTTGTTTCGGTATTTCCTTCATTTGGCTGCGTATGTAATCCATACACCGCTTCATGATGAGGTTCATCATCTCGTCCGCGTTTGAGGCTAACTTAGACTTCTTTGCCGCACCAATGGGGGGCTTCATTTTTGTCTTTCCTGGTTTGGGTACTTTGCGCTCCTGCGCCCTATACTCCTTGGTTATGGTGTCTTCAATCTGCATGTGAAATACAAGTATATGTGATCAATAAAAATATTAATACAACTAATTATGTTATATAAAAGATTTAAGAAGTACCCAATGTAATGAATTACCTTGATGTTACCACGGCCACGTCCGTGGTCATAATCAAACTTGTCTCTCCTTGAGGCTGCAGCTTCAGTCCAATTTCTCATTAGAGGTTCCATGGACAAGCTAGGATTGAATGCGCATTCACCTTCCAGAGGCTGAACCTTCTCCCAGTATAGGTACTGCATGAATATGAAAAATTACAGTTAGTACTATACAGCACGTAAATTAGGAATCATATTTTTTTGTAATGGTACAAGTCTGAAAGGTGTACCTGCAGGAGAGCTAAGTTCCCTCTCCGCCATTGGCGGAGGCGTTTGCCTTTCCTCACGTTGCGAAGGCAGTCCAGCAGAACTCGGAGGGTGAATGCATTCCAATTAATCTTGGATATACGCTTCACATCGTCGATCAATGCGTAATATTGCTTTGGTACAGTCTTGCTCGACATGGGAGAAAGAACTGTTCCAAGCAACACGAGGACAACTCTCCGAAGAAAATCGTCGTCGGCAGATTTATTTTTTGTGATGTCCACAATCAGATCATCGATGACTATGTTACCTGCGGTCTTGCTCAGGAATTGAGGCAGCACTCGATCTTTAACATCCTCACCTTCCTCACAGAGAATACCTTCTGCTGACAGTCTGTGGTTCTCCAAGGCCAAGATGCACTCAACATCCACGGCACCGAGAGACACTTCGCCAACCAAGTCTTGTACAATGAATCTGCCCTTGCTAGGATAAAAAATCTCAACCCTGTACCGGATCAGCAGCGTACGCATCTTCAACGAAGGTATCTGAAGCATGCTACGTAGTGGTGTTTCGGCAAGTGCGGCCCGTTGACCGGAAGATAGACCGACAATAAGTTTGCACCATTTTTTAATGGCGCAAACAATTTCTCCGTTGAGTTCATCCATCCTGTTAAAAAATATACTTGGTTACAGTACCATAAATTATGTGATCAACTTTTTTCCTAACATATTGTTGCATAAAACATATAATATGGAATACACTATCCCATAGTATATAGAAAACTATAGAACATAATTTATTCATACTGAAACATTCAGCAGAGACACGTGCAACACATAAAATGACAGTTTAACAAGTACTTATTTAACCAATTGGTTTCATAATCAAAAGTAACATAATTTATCTAATCATTTATTTTCATATGGTACTGTACAAATAGATATAAGAATCGGTGACAGTGCCTAATTAACAGTAAATCGAAAAGAAAAAAAATGAAATTATGCATACTGCAACATGCATCAAACAAACGTGCAACACATACAATATTAGTGGGCGTCTCATAGTTGAAACATGCATGTCTTAGGGCA
Organism: Triticum aestivum; assembly: GCF_018294505.1. Lineage (NCBI taxonomy): Eukaryota > Viridiplantae > Streptophyta > Magnoliopsida > Poales > Poaceae > Triticum > Triticum aestivum. Next base: position 739,195,560 of record NC_057812.1, read on the forward strand.
TTGCTATAACTTAAAGTGACTATGCTATAACTAACACTGATTTAAAATTGTTGTTTATTCATCAAGCCAACCTACAAGTGAAAGACAACAAACAACATGTAGAAACTAATTTGCAATCGTAGCGCTATCTAATCTAATACACACACAAACAAATCTAGTGTCATAGGCTTATCTAATCTAATACACGCACAAACAAAAAAACATCTACTCCAACAGATGTAATGCGAAGATTATGCGCTAATTAATCTTAGTCCTATCGAATCTAACACACGCACAAAGAAAAGCATCATGGATGCGGTACGGTTGCCAACATACTGGATCGCTCAATGAAGATGGAAGTTGTGGGCGTTGTAACATGGACGCAGTTCATCCACGACGGCCAGCATGCGCTGACGATCTGGATGTTCTCGACGATCTTGCTGGAGTTGGGCCGATGCTAGGGACGCAGTTGTCGTCGACTCGGCGGTAGAAGCCGTCGTAGACGACATGAAATACGATGCCGAGACTATATAGGAGGAGGAGGATCTCCTAGGTCGTCGTAACCACCAGGGAAAGTACGTCCGTGATCTTTGCCTTCCTTGGTTGAGGAGAGGCAGTACGTGCTCCTAAATTAGAGGGATAGGCTTCCCACACTCGAGTTTTTTTGTAGATTCCGATCCGGGAATTGTGTAACAAATCGCAGGTGCTCCTCTCTTTGAGCGCCGAGGGGCTCGTTTCATGTACTTTTTTTCTTTTCTTTTTCATATTACAAAATTTTGATATCAAATAATTATTTCAACTCAACTAAATGGCCCCAAATTTTTTCCAGACAATGGGATGACCATGGACATCATGCATGCCAATTCTCATCGATTTCCGACACTCGATGCATTTACTAGGATTTTGCCGGCGAAAAGAACCCGAAACGCTGCCCGGACGTGACGCAACGTTCGTTCGGTGTCAGGAATGGCTCACATGTTGCATGGGGGCCTACATTGGGCATCCTCACATGGTGCCAAAGTCTGGTGTCATTTCATGTAGGCCAACACATAGCACATGTGCAATCACCATCATTCGGGTCTGCCAGACGGGGAGCCCAAAGGACGTTGTTTATCTGGACTCAACCAAATGGTCCAAATTTTTTTCACACAATGGGATGACCATGGACATC